>NC_044066.1:20275965-20373981 GCF_902167405.1 Gadus morhua | reverse complement strand
ACTAGGCTGGTAGACTGATCTATCCAGCACACGTCTATGCGGACACGCCAACTTGTGATGTCAGAAGAGGCAGATTTTCAAAACGGCTTGTAACGGTTAAGCACACTCACACCTGGTGGTATACTATGTCTATAGGTCTATGTCTATACTATGTGGGGTGATCGGGCCTTCTCAGTTGCTGCCCCCACCCTTTGGAATTCACTCCCCTCCCACATCAAAGTCTCTCCAACCCGCTCTTCTTTCAAATCTGCCCTCAAAACATACCTTTTCACACTAGCCTTCCCCACCTAACTCCCACCTTATTCTTCATGTTTAACCTCTGTTTTTCTTTTATTCCTAGTCTGTCTTGCATAGTTTTGATAGGGCAATATGTAAAGCGTCTTAGAGTACCATATTAAGCGCTATATACATTTAATTTATTATTATTATTATTATTATTATTATGTCACCTTTAATTAATCCAAAGCGACTTGAGGTGAATTTCATTCATGTGCAGCTAAGGGGGTTTGGGCCACAGGTTTGACGGTGGACGTTGGGGCTCAAACCCAGAACCTTTCCGTTTTGGTTCGGCTCGCCGCCTCCTCTCCTCCTCCTCCTTAGTCTTCTCTCCTCGTCTCTCCTCTTCTCTTCACTTCTCCAAGAACACGTCCGTGTGAGCCCATTGGTGCCTCTATAAAGAAGGGCCGGCCAGGGTGTTTTTCCAGAATGTAACACTATCCTGTCAGAGTAGGACGACCTTCTCAATCTGTCTGAGTCAGACGTGGTCGAAGGCAGCAATAAAAGCTAAACGGTTGGGTAAAACAAGGCAGGGGATATACAGTCTCTCAGGGAAAATAGTTCATGTCTGCGAGTGCATGTGAGTGTGTCTGTGAGAAAAAGAGAGCTTGAGAGAGAGAGAAAGAATGAGAATACCCATACTTTGGTTTAACACTGTTCACATCTGGTTATTTTCTGGTTCTTTGTCAATTTTTCGGTCTCGACTCATCTCTCTCTCTCTCTCTCTCTCTCTCTCTCTCTCTCTCTCTCTCTCTCTCTCTCTCTCTCTCTCTCTCTCTCTCTTCTCTCTCTCTTCTCTCTCTTCTCTCTCTTCTCTCTCTCTCTCCTCTCTCCTCTCTCTCTCTCCTCTCCTCTCTCTCTCTCTCTCCATGTCTCAAGTGTTTTTCACTTCTCGTGGTGTTAAATGTGAACTGAGAGGCTGTTAATCCGATTGGTCCGATAACCTCTAGTGCTTCGTAAAACTTTGGTTTCAAGACGTGGGGCTGGGGCAGACCAGAGTAGTGTCACGGTGATATCCTTGTGGGGTTGTGCTTCACACATCTGGCCTCTCGGATAGATGGCTTGTTGGAGTCTGGAGTCTTTTACAGTATGGCACAATGTGCTTCCATAGGAGCTGAGTCATGGACAACACAGTGCCAGCACATTGTCTGGCCAGGGCACAAGTCGATACAGCTTGTACTTTGTGTTGCACCACATGCACACACACATACACACGAAAACCCACAGACACATCAAACACACATGCACACGCTCACATACACACACACACACACACACACACATTCACGCACACACACACGCAAGCACACACACACCCAAACACATGAACAATCATGCATGCACGCACATACACACATGCACACATGCACACACACACACACACACACACACACAGACACACACACACACCACACACACACACACACACACACACACACACACACACACACACACACACACACACACACACAAACACACAGACACACATACATATTCCGAGTTCATCTAGTTCATCAACAGAGGGTTTATATAGCCTCCCCCTGAAAATAAATCTGACCAAAAGCCTCCAAGACACTGACACGAAGCGGCAATCCAGAGAAAAAAAAAACAACACACCCAAACACAATGCCATCCCTGTATAACGCCACCAAGAGGAATCTTTGAATATTTTTCCGAACAATTATCTTTTCCTTCCTTTTGCAGAACTGTTGAATCCGTCCTTTATCTGTTTCTGTATGGCAGCTTCTGTTCTGTCATGCGGTGTGCTTCCTCCCATCTGTCTTTCCCCTTCACACATCTCATCCCCTCTCGTGATTTGGAACGCACCCAGCTTTAGCCGCCCAAGTGTGAGCCGGTTTAGATGGGCATACGTCCTGTTCATACCTTGAGGATGAATGCATTGTGGTGCATGGCGCAAAATTAACTCCATTATGCTATGGCTACAGCGAACATACAGTATGTTATGGCATAGTAAACATTTTTATGCATATTTAATATTTTTATGGTATATTCTCAGATGAGAGAACGCCAGTATGTGCAGTTTGGTGTTGAAATATCGTGAGCATTACAGTTTTTAATAGAGTGTAGCCTTCTTACACGTGGCTCTCACCCGAGGTAGTCTGGGCTGGGAATCAAAGCCCCATGCTGGATATAATGGACGTTTCCAAGCAGGCAGAAGGGGTCAGCCAGTACCTGAGCCAACCGCATGTACTGTAGTTGGCCCCGTTGAACGCTGCCTGACTCAAAACACACAGCTCTGGGTCCCCATGACGGCAGGACTAGAAACACATGCACACACGCACTGAGGCGTGCACGCACACCACGCACAAGCGCACCGAGGTACGCATGCGCATACACACATGCGCACCGACGTTTGCACGCACGCACAGACACACACATACACACGCATGCGTGCATGTATACACGTAAACACAGAAACGCACACGCACCAACACAGACACACACACAAAAAAAAACCCCACACACACACACACACACACACACACACACACACACACACACACAACACACACACACACACACAACACACACACACACACACCACACAAACACAAACACAAACCATGCATGCATGCATGCATACACTTACACACAGACATTTTGGGGGTTTTGGGGGACATGTTGCCACCCCAGGCCCCCCTGTGGTTAACCCCTGCACATATCTCTCCATTTAGAACCAAAGAAAGAGAGCAAAGCCAAATTTGTTATTGCCTGTGAGTCTTCCTGGTCTCAGACGATTGGACAAAGCGGGTCAGGTCAGCTCAGACGAACAAACACAGACACACTTCACACTTCCCGCACACGCACAAACACCCTTCACTGCTAATACACAGCACGTTGCTATAACAACACTAGCTGCTGAAGCTGCCCGTTGCCCCAGCAGCCCAGACTGAGGGGACGGACACGGGCCAGTGAAGCCCCTTGCTCCCACCACAGGTTCTTTGTGTTGAGTTCCTCCGGTGCCACCCCGGCTCGACCCACAGCGCCGGGCAGACTGCAAACAAATGATAAGAGTGTAAAACCATGACCTCAGTGCAGTGAGGGACACGACCAGGCGCGCCTCCAAAGCCCGTTCGGATGAGATGCGGTGTATACCATGACAGTGTTCGTGTCCAAACAAACGAAAAATGGACGCCGTCCCTTCGCTTCTCTTAACAGTTAATTATTTATTTTCTCGTCGGCCGATGCTACTGTTATGCACACGTCAGATTATGCATTGGGTTGTTGAGTTTGTTACAAATATGGAAAGATGACGACGCTGTTGCTATTTAAAGTTGCGTCTGATACTAAACTTAAGCAGTTCATACAGAGGCAGAACAACGATGATCTCGCTTTGTGGTATTTTCTCCCCCTCTGGTTGTCAACTATTTGTACTAAAACAATCATATGTTATTTAAACAGCTCAATCGCGCCCTAAGGGAGGGGACGTGCAGGTGAATATAGAGGCTGGATGCTCCTCACTTACAGCTGTGTATGTTATGTAGGCAGGACTCTCCCAAATCAAGCCCATGATGCATTGCACTTCACCTGACCCAGCATATATGGACGTAGCCAAATAGGACCCTGCTTGTGTACATGTGACTGGGTGTGTGTGTGTGTGTGTGTGTGTGGTGTGTGTGTGTGTGTGTGTGTGTGGTGTGTGTGTGTGTGTGATTGTGTGTTTGTGTGTATGTGTCATGTCTGTGTTTGTGTGTCATGTCCTGTGTGTGTGTGTGTGTGTGTGTGTGTGTGTGTGTGTTAGTGTGTATGTGTATGTGTGTGTGTGTGTGTGTGTGTGTGTGTGTGTGTGTGTGGTGTGTGTGTGTGGTTGTGTGTGTGTGTCTGTGTGTGAGAAATTAGCCAATAGTATTGATGCTATGTGCTAAGTCCTTCAACTTGGCCTGGCCCAGCGCATTCCAAAGGAGCTAATAGTAGCATCTTGTGTTTAGAGCCGCTGCTGATTAACCGGCCAGTAATGGAAAACAGGTAAGGATCACTGTGTGAGACTACTGCACTTCTATTACTGCACTACACTGCAAATCCCATGCCGTCACGTAACTTTGGAAATCTTATATTAAATAATTTTGTTTAATTTTGTTTTATTAAATTTTACTGTTTCCCAACATCCAATTGCAGATGCGTTGACTGCATTATCGTTTTCTGCTTTTTTAACACAGCTAAGATAATCGAGATAGGCCTTGCTGAAGATGTTTCCACAGTTGAGAGTTGAGAGCATTTGATAGCCTTAGCCGGGAATTCAAAAAGAGCTTCCAAGGTTTGCTATTTTTTTGTACATGTTTGTCTGTAGGCAGATTGATGAGCCAAACAGACAGGACTGCACCTGGTACATGATTCAAATCAGCCATGAATTAGTGAACTGTTTTTCATATCGCTCTCCTTCTCTCCCACTCTGAGAGATGGAGAGAGAGACTGTCTTTCAGTCTCTCTCTCCATCCCCCTCTTCCTCTCTCCTTCTTTGTCTGTCTCTCTCTCTCTCTCTCTCTCTCTCTCTCTCTCTCTCTCTCTCTCTCTCTCTCCTCTCTCTCTCTCTCTCTCTCTCTCTCTCTCTCTCTCTCTCTCTCTCTCTCTTTTCTCTCTCTCTCTCTCTCTCTCTCTCTCTCTCTCTCTCTCTCCACTCCCTCCCTCTCTGTCTGTCTTTCGGTCTCTCTCTCTCACTCCCTCCCTCTCTGTCTGTCTTTCGGTCTCTCTCTCTCTCTCTCTCTCTCTCTCTCTCTCTCTCTCTCTCTCTCTCTCTCTCTCTCTCTCTCTCTCTCTCTCTCTTTCTCTCTCTCTCTCTGTCTGATTGTCTCTCAGTCGTTCCTTTCAACCTAATGAGGCATAACGCAGCATAGTTGTCAACATCAGGAAACAGGCGGGCTGTTTGTCTTCAAGAATGGTGTTTTTCGTTTCATTCATTTTTTTTGGCAGATGCCATGATGCTGAAGGGACGGGGGGAGGGAGCTGGGGGGGAGGGCGGGGGAGGGCGGGGGGGAGGGTCCATGATGCAACTGTTCCATGGACATGAAAGATGTCCAGATACAATGCCAGAGGACAGGTTGTGTCCAAGAGTCCCTGTAGTAACTCAGTCATGTATAGAGGGAACCTGGCTTCAAGGTACTGTGAGACCAAACAGAAATGTTTCTGTTACTAATTTGAATAGCGGACACGGTTGTTCTGTGGCTGGGCCTGCCGTTTCACGTGCACAGTGCACGTGAAAGCATGGCTTCACTTGGCTTTGTGCTTTTTTTTTATTAGTGTAAGAAAAAGGAGGGAAAGGTTTGATTGTTTAAAACAGGGTGGAGGGTAGCCAACAGGATGTCGTACCTGGTCCACGACGGTTATCATGCATTGTGAAATATGAATCTTCTAAGAATGTTCTGGATACACTCTTCCAGTCAGGATTTACGAATGCGCCTACCATTAACTTCATGTTAAGAGAAATATAAAAATGCATATCAGTTCAACTCTTCCCATCCATCACATATAGTGGATTTTCCTTAAAATAAGGGGAATGAAAAGAGAATGAAACCAGGTTTTTTTCAAGGGAATTCACCCGGGATGTCCGAGGGATGGATACTGGCTGTGACATAGATTAGCATCAGAGCACCTTAGCAACGCTACATCCTACTCTCGTAAATCGCTTAAAAGCCAGAGGGCCAAAGAGGCGTTCAACACCGACGATCTGCAGAGGAGACAGAGAGAGAGGTCTGAGCACAGATGCTATAACACCAGACATGCTTTGGTGAATCCCTGTGGGTCTCTGCTTCCCACCGTTGGAGTCTGTAACCTGTATCACAGGAAGCTGCGCGCACCAGTGGCGTGCCGCGGCTGTTTTTACCATCACAGAGTTTCTTCCTTCTTCCTGCGCGTGTTCACAGCGAACCAGTTTGGTTACATTTCCTCTGACATCTGTCTTTGACGTCTATGCGTGTGTGCGTGTGTGTGTGCGTGTGTTTGGTGTGTGTGTGTGTGTGTGTGTGCGTGTGTGTGTGTGTGTGTGCGCAAACATAAACTTGAACATGATTAATTGTACAGTGCATATTTGACAGCCAGCTGTAACATAACGTGTGTTAGACGTGTGTGTTTGTGTGTGTAAGCGTTTGTGATTTATCCACCTCACAGTATGATTAATGATCTGAGACTTTGACATAGTTCTATGGCTGTGGCTAAGGCTGCTATGCCATGTTAAATAACGACAAATAAATACATTTAAAATAAATAAATAAATTAGACCTGATTTCCTGACACCACTATGCCTTCTGCTATATGCAACATTTAATGTCGAAATACTTAAGATGATGTTAATATTATGGGTATCACTTTATAATAAGGTGCCATAATAAATAGCAAACTAGTCATTACCTAACCCTTGGTTAATATTTGTTAATTGCTATTAAAATATCTATTTGGCACAAGTTAATAGTTTATTTTCACTGAACACAGTGTGGCTGGTTTGGGTTAGGGTTAGGGTCGTGTGTTAGGCTTGGGTTGGGGTTATGCAAACAACTAATATTTAATTAATGAAGAAAAAACTATCAACTTGTGTCAAATCGATATTTTAGTAACAATTGACAAATATTAACAAAGGGTTAAGTAATGACTAGTTTGCTATTTATTATGGCACCTTATTATAAAATGTAACCATAGTATGTTTCAATTCACTCAGGTAGACATGTCCAAATAATTGCGTTGCAAGGTATGCCATCAGTGTGTGCAGAAGGGGAATTAGTTGGGCTAGCATTTGCTTACCATTAGCATCTTCCACTTACTTGTAGACTAATTGTGCTATCATAATAATACTTTCGGCATCTGGATGGACCTAACCTGTCAGCGACGAATCACAAGTGGTTTAATAATCACTGCACCGAAAACAGTGGCGAATTAATCGTGATCTCGTAGTCAAATGACTCCCATGAACCAACTAGGCTACTGTAACTCTGCAAGTAAATAGAAGTGGCTAACGGAAAAGCCAACGCTAGCCCAGCGAACTCCGCTTCTGAACGCACAGCGGTGACTTCGCAATCAAACTAATCGTCTGAATCTGGTAAACGCCCATTAACTCATATCTCGGTGTATCCCTTTAATATCTGGGTAGACATTCAGCACCCAGGGTCACATGGCTACGTCTGCTCCAAACATTCATCATCATTACGGTCTCAAAGTGCTTCAAATTATACGGCGCCCTCTCAACCAAAGTCTATTTAATGGGAAGGGACCCCCCCCCCCCCCAGCCCAGAGTTGAAGACCTTGAGAGGGAACACAGACGAGGGATCCCTCCTTCCATATGACAAACGTGTAGAACCATCCTCTACATGAAATGGTTCTTTAGTAGCCTTTTTAAAGAACCAGTCAAGAACGATTATTTGTCTGTGTGCAGGGAAGGCTTTAGGTGCTATATGGGCGCACATAGCATGTGTTTAGTCCGAAAGAAACAAAGCAAACCACAAGAGTTTGGATGAAGAAATCAAACCTAAAGGTATTCATCCCGCGAGTCTTCTCACACTGTTTCTGACACGTTAACGATCCAATAATATTTGGCAGTGTGAACCGTTCCATCTGAGACTAAATGAAAACACACCATGGACTGTGGTGATGAAATCATAGCTGCGTCTCATCCAAGATTTTGGGTTCCTTTTCTCCCTCTGTTGGGAGAGGCAGGTGTCCTGAGACGGCCAGCGTTTCTGTCCTCAGATCCCTCGGATTAGGCAGCAGATGTGGGGACACGTGTTTGGATCGCGGGTGGCTTTGTAACCAAGAGGCGCCAACGCTGTTTGACGGGAGACATGGGAAGGACAGGAGACAGTCAATGTGGGAATACATGAACACACCTTTTGGCTCCTGTTGACATATGTCGGTTTGTGTGCATTAGAGAGAGAGAGAGAGAGAGAGAGAGAGAGAGAGAGAGAGAGAGAGAGAGAGAGAGAGAGAGAGAGAGAGAGAGAGAGAGAGAGAGAGAGAGAGAGAGAGAGAGAGAGAATTAAGCATTTATTTTGCTTTTAGTATTGCCTTTAATATTGGCGAGTAAGATACGTAAAGGGTGAGCGGAGGAGAGAGAGAGAGGAAGATCGATATGGAGGGCAAGAGAGACAATGAGAGAGGAACAGAGAACCAGAGAGAGAGAGAGAGAGAGAGAGAGAGAGAGAGGAGAGAGAGGAGAGAGAGGAAGAAAGAGGAAGGAAAAAGACCCATTGTCTCATGTGACAAACATTCTTCTGAATGCTGAACATCTCGCTCAGACCACCAGGGATTTATAAACTGTATATGAAACGCAAGCAACTTCCTTTTCCCCTCCTCGGTGGGGTTCCTGCTCAACAATTGAAACTCATTTAATCAAAAACAAACTCCTCTCCGCTCGTAAAAAATACAGCATCCATCACATTCCGGTTGCCGCAAATTGCCTTGAAAGACGAGGTCATCATTCACTGCGACTTCCAAACATGTGTGTGGCATATGGGTGCCATCAGGACTCACCAAGAGCTCCAGAAAACTGATGAACAGTTAGAATTGGAACAGTTTTTGTACACCAAACTTTCACTGCCACTTACTCTGTTCTTTAACGATTTCAAACGATATCCCCAAATGTACCCACCCCACCTGTTCCGCACACTTTTTTCGCAAAATGTTATTTTTTTTAGAAACAGTTTTTTCTCTCTTTAATCCTTTCTCTTTCGCTGCTCCTTTATTCTGTCCCATTGAGAAATAAATGTGGTCACTTCAAATCTACTTAACAAATGCCATCAATAATATACATTCCCATTTCTCATTCTCTCTCTCTGTGTCCCTCTCTTTCTCTCCCATGCACTGCAAATGCAATTCAAAGGGGTTTATTGGCAGGGAAACTGTACGTTAACAATGCCAAAGCACGAACAAAGAAAAGCGAGACTCGAAAATGACTGTCTCTGTCTCTGTCTCTGTCTCTCTCTCTGTCTCTGTCTCTGTCTCTGTCTCTGTCTCTCTCTGTCTCTGTCTCTCTCTCTCTCTCTCTCTCTCTCTCTCTCTCTCTCTCTCTCTCTCTCTCTCTCTCTCTCTCTCTCTCTCTCTCTCTCTCTCTCTCTCTCGCTCTCTGCAGATATGAAGAGCGTTCCCGCCCATTTACCATCAGATCTCTTCAAACTGGACCTATCAGGGAACCGGATACAGCACCTGACGCCCAGACACTTCCTGTTTGCCAAAGACCTCAAGCACCTCAACCTCAGCAACAATGGCGTCAAGCGCATAGACAAGGGTGAGAACACATGCACACAAATACACATGAATGCACGTGCAAATACACACACATATGAACGCACTCACCTTCACACATACACGCATGCACGCCCACACACACACTTGGGCTCGCAAAGAGGCAGAGGCATGCACACTTACATACACACATGCAAGCATGTGTACACAGGGACATACGCACGCACATAAACACACACAGATGCAGGAACGCTCACATTCACACACACATGCATGCAAAAACATGCACACACACATCTGAGTGTATCATCATCTAGCTGCATGCTCCTACCTATGTGTGTATAGGGATAACCTTTGACCTCTGTGTATATATCACCAAACATGTGTCAGACAGGCTATAAACAGTCCTGCTTAAAGGGGAACTCCTGTGTTTTTTCCACATGGACCTTATTTTCCGATAATTTTGGCTGTGAGGTCCAAAAGGACCATCGTTCTTTAAATAAGGCCAGTATTGAGTGTAGAATGGGCTGCAATTGTAATCCTTTGGGGCAATTGCATCTGTCAATGTACAGGCTCTGAAAGTGCTTGTGTTCTAACAGGATCAGATTATATTAAAGCATTTTGGAAAGCATCCATACAGAGAAATAAAGTCTTGTCTCTCTCACGGAGAAGTTATCACTTGAGTCAGTTTAAGATTGTCTCAGAGCTAAACGTGCGAGTAAGGAGTGCTGATATAAAAAAAAATTAGTTACCAACAACAGTTAGTAAGCGTTTATGAATAAATAGAAGTACAATGCAGGAACAGTGAAACAGACAAAAATGCACTTGCAAACACACACAAACAAACACACAAAAACACACACACACACACACACACACACACACACACACACACACACACACACACACACACACACACACACACACACACACACACACACACACACACACACACACACACACACACACACACACAAACTTATCAGCTGTCATTCATCCTCATCAGCCTTTATTTCAATTTACGTGTCCGATGTCTCCCATGATTCTCGGCATGTCAACGTCGCTACAACCGTGGCTAAACTCACTCAGTTATTTTTTACAACCTCATGGATCCCTCCCCAGACTTCACAGTGACAATAAACGCAAGTTGATCGGAGCTTGGCTTATATTCCTTGCTGTTCTTTTTCTTCCCAAGGCATGTTTGCACTTTTGAGGGGAGAAGCTTATGTATTGAGGTATGAAGGCACACACCCGGCTTCAAGATGTGCTCAAAAGGGATGAAAGCAATTATGAGGAATAGGGGAAGATCCTGAATGAGGAGTCAAGTTGTGAGTCTGCTGTGTGTATAATAATGACATGGAGTTTGCGTGGTTGTGTGTGGTCACAGTGACTCGGGAGATGCAGACGGTAGTAGAAGATAGGGGCTTTTTTCCAACAGAAAGCATCAAAGGAATAAAGATAAGGGAGACGACTATGGAGGGAGAGGGAGGGTGAGAAGAAGGGTTCGAGAGAGGGAGGGAGGGAGGGAGGGAGGGAGTGGGAGGACGGAAAGAGAGGGTGGAAGAGGGAGAGGGAAGGACGGAGACAGAAGATGGGAGGGGAGAAGAAGGGGGGAGGGAAGGACGGACAGAGGATGGGGGAGTAAAAAAGTGAGGGAGAGAGGAGTTTAAGCGGGAGGGATGGAGAGGAAGAGACAAGAAAGGAATTGAAAATATTGTCCTCTCCTCTTTTTTAGTGGCATCGGAGAATAATCAATGACACTTGATGCAATCCTCATTTCTCACGTTATCGCTTTACTCTGAAGAAAAACCTATAAACACAAACACAGCCAGTGTTCTGGTAATTAGAATCACATCACAAACGATTGAGTTTGTCTTGTATTTTATTTCACCCTCTCTCCCTGACTCTCTTTCTTTCTTTCTTTCTTTCTTTCTTTCTTTCTTTCTTTCTTTCTTTCTTTCTTTCTTTCTTTCTTTCTTTCTCTCTCTTTCTCTCTCTCTCTTTCTCTCTCTCTCTCTCTCTCTCTCTCTCTCTCTCTCTCTCTCTCTCTCTCTCTCTCTCTCTCTCTCTCTCTCTCTCTCTCTCTCTCTCTCTCTCTCTCTCTCTCTCTCACTTCCCAAGATCAAAGCTGAGCCCAAGGCTACAGGACAGCGTGAAACAGACCACGCTGTCCAATTATGGAAACTCACACACACACACACACACACACACACACACACACACACACACACACACACACACACACACACACACAGACACACACACACACACACACACACACACACTCACATACATGTTCAGGAAGGAATGTTTTTCTTATTTCCGTGTCCCTTACACATAAGCCTCCAACACACACACACACACACACACACACACACACACACACACACACACACACACACACACACACACACACACACACACACACACACGCGCACACAAACATAAACACAAGCAAACACAAACACACAATTGCATGTACACGCAAACACACACATACTTTCATGCATGCACACACCTACACATGCAAACACACTCACTTGAGGAGGTCTGCAGAATACTAGAGCATCGGTTTATTTTGGTAATGTCGAACCAGATGATGCTAAACACCGTACTCACAGTCAGTGGAGAGTCAGGTTGAATTGGCTGAATCTGTTATCTGAAACAGCTGGAAAACAACTGAGACAGATTACATAGATGGTTAAATAATGTGATCCCTTGGGCTTGGGAAATGGGATCGAAATGGGCTTTGCCTTTAAGGATATGGTGGTTCTGTTATTGATGTGAAACAAAGACAGTGCGCGAAAGAAGTTTGCCAGATTTTCCCATCTGGGTTCAGTGATTCTTTCTCATGCATCTTTCAAAATGTATGAGAAATGTCCACTGTGATACCATCACAATGTCTGCTCTGACTACTTCCTTTCCAAGCATTTCCTTTCCAATTATCATAATTAGACGGCCTTTGCATCGTTACTGCGGTCGCGGCGCAACTTGATAAACATTGGAGGACGTCGATGCATATTCATACTCACGTATCGTATTTGGTTTCTCTTGTGTTGTTTGGATAACCCATCCATGGATCTGACAGGGCAAATCTAATCTGGGGAAGGAAATGTACTATATTGTTATATTCGTCACACTCAAAGTAAGTTAGACTCCATTACAAGACAAATTCAGCAATTCAATTGCAGTCAATTTATACGACCAGCAATAACAAGTCTGTGTGTGTGTGTGTGTGTGTGCGTGTGTGCGTGTGTGCGTGCCTGTGCGCGCGCGCGTGTGTGTGTGTGTGTGTGCACGTGTGCCTGTGTGTGTGTGTAGCTTGAGTGTCTCTGCAGGGTGCTCCAGTTTCCTACAACACATAATTAGGCTGCGGCCGCAGACGTACAGTAAACTGGGACAGACTTCCGCTTGCATGTAACTGCAGATTTATGGGCTATAATTTGAGCGCATTCATCAGAAATTCCAAAGCCATCCGTCAGCTATTAGCTACTATTTTAATGCGCTGTGGGAATATTGATGTTTAAAGTTCACCGTGCCTGCGTCTTTAATAGACTTTTAGATGTCTACCTGACCAATCATCACGTTTCTTCTCCTATTGGCTGGGCAATCGGGAATGCTTCTTAACGAGATGGGAGCCATCGGGGAGATTTTTGGGGAGATTTTGATTCCCCAAAATCGTTCAGAACTCTCCAATCCAACCTACACTATTCAATTAAATTCATTCACTTGTATTTGTATAGCCCTTCATCACAGCTACAGTCTCAAAGGGCTTGACATGCTGTGTATCTATCCCCATCCCCCTGGCCTATAGCCCACCGAGCGGGCGAGAAAAAACTCCCATAATACGCACGTTACACGGCACCTTAAAAACCACCCTTCCCATTTTCCCGTGTCTCATCTCCCACCCTTTCTCTCCTCCTCCCCTCCACCCTTCCCCGACTCCAGCGGCCTTCTCGGGCCTGCTCCACCTGCGCGAGCTGGACCTGTCCAACAACAGCCTGCAGCACTTCCAGTACGGCGTGCTGGAGGACCTCTACTTCCTGCGGCGCCTGTCCCTGGCCGGGAACCCCTGGGTGTGCGACTACAGCGTCCACTACCTGTCCTACTGGCTGAAGCACCACCCGGGGGTCTTCCACACCGGCCTGGTCTGCGCCGAGCCCCAGGAGTTCCGGGGCTGGCGGGTGGAGGACTACGTCAAGACCTACAACGGAGACTGTCCCAAGAACGGCAACGGAGGGACTCTGGGCGGAGGTGGGGGAGAGGGTGGAGGAGGCGGAGCTGGAGGAGGAGGAGGAGGAGGAGGAGGAGGAGGAGGAGGAGGGGAGAACGAGCTGCTGAGGCCGGAGGTGGAAGAGGATCGTCTGCCCAGCCCGCTGAAGAGGAAGAGAAACGGGAAGTTTGAGATCATCCGGCTGAGTTAGGGAGCAGGGTGAGCCCGGAATGGCTAGGAGCCGTCGGAGTGATGCATTGTGGGAAGGTGGAGCCACGACGGAGCCACGCATGGAGTGGTCTGGGTTTTTGTCAGTGGAAGGAGAGGGAAGAGCAACAGGCAAACCGGGGTTGTCGGGATCTGCGGGAAGAGATGGGGTGGAGGAGTTTCTGGACGCGCCTGTAGGAGATCGCTGAGACTGTGTTTTTAGATCTTTTGTTAATCTTATTTACTTTTTTCAGGTAGTCTCTGTCCTTTCGGACAGCATTCAAATCAGGAATCCTTAACGAAAGTGGTTTACAAAGGGATGCTCCCTCCCTGTCTACACAGATCTAAATATATCTGTTGTCTTCGGTCTTCCTGTGCATGGAAAGGACATTTTAACGATAGAAATGATTGGCTGTTTTTGATTATTTTCACAAGAAGACTCTATGAGTCTGTATCAGATCAAATCGCCTGCCTATTTTTCTCATCCAGCAAACTAATTGACTGTTTTTCAGTGATCTTGTAGTTCAGCCTGGATATACTTTTAAAGAGTAGCTTGTAGATGCCTCTGTGTTTTTTTTTTTATTAAAGTAACTAATTATTATTATTTTTTATCTCTGCTGCGAATAAATTTTGGTGCCATTTTTTTGGCTGGAGCTTTGTCTTTGTTTGAAGAACACACACACACACACAGACACAAACACACGCACACACACACACACACACTCATAGTCACAATTAAACATATTCAGACACACACCCTTAGTGACACAAACAGATGTGTACACTCGCAAGCAAACACACACGTGGGTGTGTAAACACACACACACACACACACACACACACACACACACACACACACACACACACACGATTACATGGCCATCAATTAACAAGCAAACATGACAGAAAACAGATGAGTTCTGTCTTACGCACAATCGGATGGAGGCCAGCTGCGTGTGTGTGCGTGCGTGTGTGTGCGTGTGTTTTTGTATGTGATACACGTGTGATACGTTTGTGTGTGTGTGTGTGTGTGTGTGTGTGTGTATGTGTGTGTGTGTGTGTGTACATGTTTGACTGCATATGTGTGTAGTTTTGCATGCAACTGATTTCATAGGGGCATATAGGGCTTGTACATCGCATCGTCACATCGCAATGACCACAACCATTTACAAGCCCTGTATGAAACCAAAAAATTACAAACTCACTCAATCTGTAGGCCTATATTCCTATTTCTGTTACTACGAAGGTCGAAACCATTAGTATTTGGAATGACGTCTAAATATCTGTAGTACACCTCTCTCTAGTGGCCAAAGTATAGAGGTGCAGCAGAGGTGCGTAATTGTCGTTTTAATATCCGTTAACGTTATATATCCTAATCCGAGCATCGTAAAAAGGTCCCCACATTATGCATCAGTCTCAGAGAACAAGAACAAGAACAAAAAGAAGACCAGTGACTGTTGTAGGAAATAAAGAGATGAGTCTTTATTGGTGGAATTGTTATCCAAACAGCCTATAATAATACCTAAAAAAAATCACTGTCCAACATTCGCATAAACACACCAAACTATTTTGACAATTTGGGAGGCATAATGTGGTTATACTCCATAGGTTTTAGTAATCTGGCAAAAAAAACAACTAGGCTCAATGATTGAAGAAACCCCTGTGTCAAGAAATGTTTAGTTTGGGGGTCGGCTATGTGGAAAGAGAACTGACAACCATTTCACATTGTTCATCCCCCCAGCATGGGCCAGCTGACCCTGGGTTCAAGTAAGGTCTCGCTGCAGCCTGTAGGACATGGACATCCAACGTCCAAGTGCTGTCACTTGACGACAAGATGGCGGACGCGGTGAGACTCCTTAGCTGTGTCCCTATTCCTCTACGAATAGCCAAATCTCCTATCCTTTACTTAACCTTTGTGGAAAACGTCATCGGGTCAAGGAGAGATGAAAATGTGCTTCCTTTCTAACATAGGAAAAGGCGCTGTTTAAAATGAATTGGACTCCACCTTTCCTAACCGACGTCATTGCGCGACGCGGAGTATTGCTGACCTCTAGCGTTTCTATGGTGGAACTACAGTTATCCGAAGTTGGTCTACAACAGGGGTTCTCAAAGTTTTGACAGCTGAGGGCCAATTTAGGAACCCAAAATTTGACTGAGGGCCGCCAAAGGAAAAAAATGTAGGCGGGTAACGCTGTCAGCATCCCAGTGTTGAAAAAAAACATTGCACCGTGGACCTCTGGGAGTGAGGTCAAGTGAGGTCCAAATCACAAAACTGAGGTTCATCCTTTCCAAGTAATGTACAGTCGGATTAATAATAACAAATAACCGGATTAAATTGAGAGGAAGAGAGAGTCGACTTATTTCTTTAGATTAATTTATTTTTGTTTAAATTAATATTGATATAATAAAATAAAAAAAGTACTGGCCATGATGGAAAATCATAACAAAATGGGGGACGACTTCACGTGACAAATGAAGAAAGAGGGAACAGAAATTGTTTGCTTTGCAATTTATTTTTATTTTCTTGCCGTGTATATTGTGTGCTTAATAACCATCAATACATGATTTCATTTCGATTCAAATAATATGTTTCTTGGAATTGGTATCCATTATTATCTGACACTTTGCGCTTCCTCGGGATACCGAAGATAGGTGGTAGAGTTCCTCTTGCCATCTCTCTGCCCTCCTCCGTGAAATGAGCAAACTGTCTGCAATGACTGCACAAACACACACACACACAGGCACACACACACACACACACACACACACACACACACACACACACACACACACACACACACACACACACACACACACACACACACACACACGCACACACACAAATATTTTTTGTAGGTCATTGTTACGGTAGTGTTAATATTGGAATTCACAGCCCATCTGCTTCAGAAGAACTATACCCTTCAGATTCTCCAACAAAGTGGAGCACCACCACTTCCTGAGATGTGTTATGTCATGCTGTGGAAGATAACAGTATATCATTCAGAATTAACTTCCAAAGACTGCAATGAGAGTAGACTGTTTGTACTCGACTATATCATCATTTTGCATTAACTTTAGCCACTTCATTTTCATATATTTTCCTTTATATATATTTGTATATATCTAGTATACTATTTGAAATTTGAAATAAGTTGCATGTAATTATAACTATTATTTAAAGTGTCTGCTATCGTGGATAAATACGTTAGCTTAAGGCAGTGGCGTCCCTATGCTGTTTTATTCGGGGATAAAGCCTCGGATGTTATTTAATTAGCCCCGAATATGATCTTTGGAAAAAATAAATAAATAAATTATTCATAAACATTTATAAGTAGCCTAGTCTAGATAGACATAGTCCTTCTGGCAAGAGAATAAACAACAACCTGTTCACCACCTCAAGTGTATTAACCTATCCTATCCCCAGTCAGATCTGTGCACGCGTGTGCGTGTGCGTGTGCGTGTGCGTGTGTGTGTTGTGGCATCCCGCCCCTTAAACCTCGGCCCGGGCGGGGCCGAGGTACGGTGGTAGACGCCGTGTACTGCCGTCACCCACCAGACGGCGACCGAGAGCAGCCCTTTCGCCTCCCCAATCAGCGAGATTGGGGGACACCTGGCCGGTGGCAGAGGAGCCATGTTAAAAGGAGGTCGAGGACAGACAGGAGGACAGCACGGAAGCGACGCGGAGATAGAGGCTCACGGAGACCCTATAGGACTGAATGATTGTGTTCCATGTGAATCATAATTGCCTGTTGTAATATACGACGCAAACGGCTTTAAACCCTGATCCCCGTGTGATTCGTACCTGGAACCCGACCCTCCAAGGACCGGGTTAGCACAGTGTGTGTGTGTGTGTGTGTGTGTGTGTGTGTGTGTGTGTGTGTGTGTGTGTGTGTGTGTGTGTGTGTGTGTGTGTGTGTGTGTGTGTGTGTGTGTGTGTGTGTGGGGGGGGGTAGTTTGTATCTATATTAAGTTAATCTTAGGTGTCTGTCTATTTGGTGTGTTTATCTTTATGGTGTGTATCTATATGGTGTGTAACTATGGTGTGTGCGTATCTATATCGTGTATAGTATACGTGTGTGTGTGTGTGTGTGTGTGTGTGTGGTAGGCGATGACTCCAGTTTAACCAGTGAATGAGTCTCTTTGATGAAAGCTTCCTTCTCACACACACACACACACACACACACACACACACACACACACACACACACACACACACACACACACACACTCACAGTAAGGTGAATTGAATGAAGACTTTTTTTCGTTTTGAAGTTTGAATCTAAATCAGTCAAATCAGACTCATCCCTTTAATTAAAATGAGGGAGGTCATTTAAAATCAAAGACGGAGCTGAAATAGCCTCTTCTTCTTTCTTCTTCTTCTTGGGGTTTTACGGCGGTTGGCATCCACAACTTGGTGCATTACCGCCCTCTTCTTATCCAGTTAATGAATCAAAACAAAAATATCCAAACACTCACTCATTCACACCTTCTTTCTACTCTATCCTATCATATAACCCTGTTTCTCTCAAAAAGCCAAACAATACTTTTATACAATTCCTCTTCATTAATCTTAAAATATTTTCCAAAGTATACTCCTGCATACCCAATTCTCTCAATTGATTTTTCCTACTTTCCCTCTCCATCCCATAACCACTACAGTTCATTAAAACATGTTCCACTGTCTCCTCTACCTGGCACCCCTCACATAATCCAGTGGGGTGTTTTCCTATCAAATTCATTGTTTTATTTAGTGCACTGTGCCCCAAACTTCACCTTATCAAAATTTGTTCATCCTTCCTCTGACCACTATACCTTATATTAACATTAACATTTTTTTTGAATATTACATAAATATCTCCCTTTCTCCTCACTCTCCCATTTGTCTTGCCTGAAATAGCCTCTCACTGTTACCAAGAAGACCACAGGGTGCCGAACCTGCATTGAGTTTTACTAATTAGCTCACCTGCCGCAGCTCGCCTACCAGGTGGTTTTCTTAATTAGTTAATTGGTTGCATCTGGTGCGTTTCACTTAAAAGGGAACCGGACAGTACATTTGTTTGTGTACTGCTTTGAGGTCTGTTGTGACTTATTTAACATCGCTTCCAGTTTCACAGGTTAAAGACTTTTTGAAGTAAAGAGGAGCATCTCAACTGAACCTGATGTGAGTAGAATTGTGTGGCAAAGCACAACTGACGTGACTTGTATGTTGAATATAAATCACTGATGTGTGAAGGAAATCGGGGATTGTGGTGGTTTAACTCATTTGAAATTTGGACCATGAGTAAACTCTTCCTCCCTTCAAAGGTCTATCATGGATATTTAACTGCAGTTCTGTGAGTATCCCAACTTTACCATGAAGCATAACTGCAAACTGTAAGTCATTCATTTCTCATTACTCTTGGGCACATTGATGTATTTTGGCTTCCTGGTGAGTTAACCTGTTACCTGAAGGTTGATCTGCATAGTAAGAATGTTTTATTGGTTCATGGGTTACTTAGGAGTTTGGTTTATGTTGGTTTTAATGATTTGTTAAAATGGTTACAGGCTCCAAGTTATTGTTGTAAGCTGGAGTAATGTGTTGGGTTCTGATATCTTCAGTCTTCTTTCATTCTACTCTCCTGAGCTCTGCATCTGCATCACATGAGTGTCGCTTTACTGATGAAAGTGTGGTCTGATTGAGCAGAGGTGCATACTGGGATACAGAGCTGTCTGAAGTCTACAGGTCTGTAGACACGACCCCTCAGGGGAAACCGAGTGTTTGGGATACTGTCGTGACGTCAGTTACATGGACTGGAAAGTTCTTGAAGATGGAGACAGGGATGCAGAAGGAGAAACACCAGGGGGAGATGAGGGGGCTCCTCATCTCAACGACTAAAACACAACTTCAGTCTGACACAGAGAACCATGGAACACATTCAACAGTCCCCTCCAGGCATCGTGACTCCTCAGGAACAGTTTCATTTCCAAGAAGATCTTATTTGGGGCCATCCCCATATGGATCCTGCTCCTCAAGAGCCAACCCCCTCCACTGGGTGGTCTTCTGAACAGATGACCTCCTTCCTGTCCTCAGGCTGACTAAAGCTGCACCGTTTGCATCTGTGAAGGCCCCTCATTCAGGAAACCACTGGACTACAAAGACATGACTTCAGAGATGTTGAATCAACCTGTGACACACTTTGGAGACGCCAAGCATAATCCAACACCAATGTGGGACGCCACTGAAGAATGTTGTACATAATTCACGTCTCTGGAGACATTGGTTGTTCTGTTATGGGTGCCCTGGCAGGAGAGCTGGGGGGGGGATGATGGAATGTTATTTGGCATTAGGTTTTTACCCTGCATGAATGTTTGGCCTTCTATGGCTCAGTGGTTTGTGTGTTTGGGTTTGACATGAGATGGATGATTTTTGTGCATCGCTAGGGTTCTACTGTGTGTGTGTGTGTCTCCCACTCACACCTGGCATGGGGTTCTACGTGACTGTCCTGGGTTCTATGTGTGTGTGTCCGGCTTGCTTTGACAGTGATAATGTTCATACGGGGGTCTGTGTGATTGGCTTGGGATATTGGAATGGTCAACTAAATCATACCTGATGGACGGCCACACGTTTACTTAAGGGCCTCCAGTGGACATGAAGAGCCCTGAGCGACGCTCCGCAGCGAGATCCAACACGCTGGGCAGGAAGGAGAGTATCCAACTCGAGTGTAAAAGGATGCAAGCGGCGTGTTCAGATCAGTGACTTCAAACTAGGACTACACCAATCAGGATCAATGGAGGATGGACACCAAAAGGAATTGCACAAGGAGAGTCTGACGTGGGAAAGGGACCTAAATGGATATTCAAGATGACCTTCAGACCTGTAATGAGACGGCTCTTCCTACCTGGCTGGATTGATGGAGAGCCCTGTGGATCTTGTCTTGCTCTCAGTTGCACGTCTTCTCAGGCTGAACTGTATTAGTTTCGGACAGGACTAGCTGAACGATTGGTTCCCTTAAATCAGAATCAATCTGGGAACTCCAGCTAGTGCGCTCTTCGAGCTGAAGTTGTGCTCTTCAGCTGAGGAGGTAAGGAAACCTTCACTGGGGCTTCAAAGTGTAAAGAGGAGAATGTTTCAAAGTGTTCCATGGTACTCTGATGAAGACCGTTGTTGTGTTCCACTGGCTGAGAGGAAGAACCCACACATCTTCCTCTGGGCTTTCTCCTGAGAATCCTGGCGCCATCTTGAAGGATATTCCAGCTCATGCAACTGATGTCATGACAGATTCTCAAACACTTGGTTTCTCCTGAGGGGCGTGTCTATGGAACTGAAGACTTCAGACAGCACTGTATTCCAGCATGCATCTCTGCTCACTCAGACCACACCCCCATGAGTAGGATGCAACACTCTAGTGATAGAGATGTAGAGTTTTATAAGTAATGAGGGAGCAGACTAAGGTTATTAGAACACAATGCAATGTCAAGTCTGTAAATCTTTAAACCATGAAGATGGTTGATAGTTCAGGAATTGGGTTTTTTATTATTGGCAGTCCTTTTACTCGGATGCCCACTTCTCACTGGAGCTGTACATGTGTTGGCTGGCTGGCATGATTTGCTGTTGGTGATGAGGCGGTCAGGGTATGTTGCAGGGCTATGGTCGGCTCTCTGTGAGCTCAACGTTTAGATTTGCTCTGTATGGTTTGTACCCTGAATAATCTAGATAATTGTAAAATGTAGACACGGTTTTGTATTGAATGATTCCAGGATTTTAGGTTTAAAGTTGTTGTGGGACGTACATGGTAGTTTGGTTCTTTGTATGGTTTTGAGTGATAACTTGTACACACTGGGTGCATAATAATGTAAAGGTACACTGAATAGTAATGACCAACAGCAAAAAAACAGATCTCCTCAAGGTAAGTCTGTTGGCTGTGTTTTAATGAAGACCATCGCTGGACTTCAGGATCTTCCTCCGTTCAGCTCAAGGTGAGGCGCTGGTTCTGTTTTTTCTTTGGTTGGTTCCGGCCGGAATGTTTGGATTCCAGTCGGACGGTTTGTGCTTCCCGCCGTGGAAGGTTCTGAGTGCGGTCACTTTATTTAGTCCCAATGGTTAGCATAGAACATTGTAGTCTTGACAACCATGAGAAACCACCTGGCAGTTAGTTGGACGGGAGTCCCCTGAGGGAATCTGGCGGATCGTTCTTGATTGTATTTGCGTAACCTCGAGCCGTTGCCAACGGAAACTATTTTGGTTTTACTAACTATTGTCGGTTTCCATTGGGAATTGTTGCCCCTATCTTAAACAACTTAAGTTTGATATTAATTACATACTGACGCGTACGTCGTACAATATGTTGAATTTCCGATGGTTGCGCCGTACTTTTAACCACGATGACGTTGCGGGACTCTCACTGCGTACAAAACAGCGTTCTACTTGCGGGCCCATTTTTGACATCGGGGAAGGCTGAAAATCATTTCAAGGTGGAAGATAATTTGACATTTCTTCAACGGAACCCAGCACCTGAATATGGCTGAGTATATTTGCTTTAATATCGATACTGCTTAGTGTTCTTTGTTACTTCAGCTTTTGTACGTTCTAAATATCTGCTGTCATTAATTGCCACAGAAGTTAAACCCTACCCAATGGAATGACGTTAAACAACGACTTTGGTGCAGAGTTACCGACTGGATAATATCAAAGCTAAAATAATGGCCGTAATTCCCACATGTTACAGTAGACGGGTAGTTTGTCCCAAGGTGTCTGCCTCCTCGCCCAGAGCCAGACCTCCGCCTCCTCGCCCAGAGCCAGACCTCCGCCTCCTCGCCCAGAGCCAGACCTCCGCCTCCTCGCCCAGAGCCAGACCTCCACCTCCTCACCCAGAGCCAGACCTCCACCTCCTGTGGGAAGTCCTCCAGAACAGGTCAGTGCTCTGTGTGAGTTGAGTCTTCTTGGGTCAGTTTCAATGCATGGCCTGTACCACTTCTTTAAACTTGTGGACTGCTCTGTCTTCATTCCCAAAAGCGGGATGCTCATGTCTGGTCTCAAGTCTTTTCTAGCCTTGAGTTATAAAATAATAGTTCAATTAATTGTGTAACTCGGTTTCGGATGAGTCAATTAAGTTTATTGTTGGGCAAATGCTGATATAATCCTGCTGCTGAGAGGCTGGGGACCGGAGGCTTGTGGTGCCAGGGTGGACCGGAGACTGAGGCTGGAGACCAGGGGCCTGCAGCACCGGACCAGAGGGTAACCATCACCAAGCTCTTCTGAAACACTAAAATCCACGGTAGTTTAGGTCTGGTTTTGATCATATTATGACTTTAAATCTGTGCCAAGCTGTGATTTGAATTCATTCATACGGGGGTTATGCAGGAGTCATATGAGCCATTAATGTTACTAGTGCTGCTACGACCGTAGTGGATGAATTGCTGAACGTGACAATCTGCAGACGTTGTCTAATTTAAGCGTTAAAATTTGTCTTCCACTTTACAAGTGAACCTCAGCTGCAGGAGGTGGGCTGTGTTGCGTCCCCAGGTGATTTACTGCTGAAACCAACTGTGTTTGTAACCAGACCAGGAATCCATGGCTGAAGGAGCTGATGGAGGAGCGGTACTGAAGGAGCTGATGGAGTAGTCGTGCTGAAGGCCCTGCCTTGTGGAGGAGCTGGTGGAGGCCCTGCCTGATGAAGGACGTCTGTCGTGGGGTAGATGGAGCTTGACTCTGAAGTGATCAACACACTCACTGCCACTTCTCGTAGAATACTGCTACCACAAACTACCGGCGTTTGTACCATATATACCAGACGACTACATCTGTTTTACCACATGTTGAAGCAAGACTTCCGCTGTTTGTTCCAGACCAGGACTCTGTCTGAGGAGAGCTGATGGAGGAGCTGAGACGCTGGAGGACGACTAGGAATCGGCCAACAAGGATTCCTCGTAAGTTTGTATTTACTTACATGGTTGACTTAAAGGGCATAATACAGCTGTTACTTTGACATGCGTTAACCAACTACCGCTGTGTTTTCTTACTAGAACGTGTTTCTGGAGCGGAGGCGAGCTGGTAGAGGAGCCATGAATCTGGAGGATGACCATCACTCTACCAACAAGGATTGTAAGTTTGTATTAACCAAACATAATAAAGGGCTTAAAAATAAGACAAACTAGATGTTTGTTACCAGACTTTAGGGCCAGACTCACGCTGTTTGTTCCAGACCAGGACTCTGGCTGAGGAGAGCTGATGGAGGAGCCAAGACTCTGGAGGATGACATCACTCCACCAACCAGGATCCTCGTAAGTTTGCCTAATATAAACAGAGTAGACTTGTTGTAACGCAGGATTAGTTTGTCCAGTAGAAGTTACGGCATACTATTGTGGTTGATTACCAGACAAACTACAGCTGCTACTTTGTAACGCGCCATTAGAGCCCTACTACTGTGTTTGTGACCTTACATTAGAGACAAACTAATACTTTGTTTGTTACCTTTCATTAGAGCCCAACTACTACGGTTTGTTACCTTACAATAGAGCCCAACTACTACGGTTTGTTACCTTACAATAGAGCCCAACTACTACTGTTTGTTACCTTACAATAGAGCCCAACTACTACTGTTTGTTACCTTACATTAGAGCCCAACTACTACTGTGTTTGTTACCTTACATTAGAGCCCAACTACCACTGTGTTTGTTACCTTTTCATAAGAGACAAACTACTACTGTGTTTGTTACCTTACATTAGAGACAAATTACGTTTGTAACCAGACCAGGAATCTGGAGGACTGATGGAGCAGCTGTACATCTGGAAGGCAAATCCTGAGGATCACCAGGACTCTACCATCAAGGATGCCTCGTAAGTTTGCATTTTCTGAACATAGTGGACTAGGTAGGGGGTCGGGGGTTCAACTCTCAAACCAATGGTGCCGGGTTCAAGTCCTCAGAATACAGTGATGTGTCCTTGAGCAAGGCGCCCTAAAGCCTGCCTGCTCCTTAATGACTTATCTTTGGTTCAGATAATGTTGCATCTTTTGAATATTGAACCTAATCAATGTCCTTGTTTGATCCGGGCAGACACACCTGAGCTGAACCTCACCTGATCCTGTGTGGTCGGGGGTAGACACACCTGAGCTAAACCCGCCCTGATCCTGCCAGCCTGCTGGTCCCATCTCCTCAGTTCATCTGAGCCTCGTCCTCCAGAAGACCTGCTGAGCTCAGCTGTCTGAGGCTGATGGATCAATGTGGGAGTGATCTTCTTGACCCCACATGTAACCGTGTGCTTCAACACGCCTTTCCCTCACGTCTGTCACTAACCTCACTACTTCACTACTCTCTACTGCTTCCTCTTTTCTTCCTTCTCTGTGGTTCGAACCTTTACACGGAAGGCGCGTCTTCCTGCCCTCAGAGGGTTTAGCGTTAGGGTTGAGAGTCAGGGTTTAGAGTCAGGGACAGAGCTGGTCAGGGAGGACTGCTTTTACACAAACCTCTTCACTTGCTTTCAGAATGGTGGTGACATTTTGAAAAGATTCATTTGGGAAAATGTTTTCCTCTCGTTTCCTTGTGTTGAATTGTATTCAACTTCTGTCAAGTGTTTTTGTTTCTATATTAAAAGCCCACATTGACTTCTACATATTTGGTGCGGTTCATTTATTTGTCCTTTAACTTGGTTAATGTCAAGCTAAACTCCTGCAATACATTTAATATACATGATTATTATTCAGCAATGTTCACATATTCCATTTTGTAAAAATATGAAACCTCCATATTACTACTAAATTCAAGCTTATTCATTAGTGATGCGTGGGTCGACCCGTGACCCGCAGACACCCGCGGGTTACCCGTGGGTCGGGCAGGTTTGGGTTTGATATGTATAAAATATTGCGGTTGCGGGCGGGTTTGGGTCAAAGTCTGAAATCACAAATTATCAATCAACGACCACCAGGCGGCAGCGTTCCACCTGCTTAATCGAATCGTTTTTCCCTATATGGTGTCCGTAGGTGTTTACACCGCCAAAACCTCTTAGAGATATCCGAAGATACGAAAAAAATATTTTTGCCGTGACGAGATTAAAATCGACGCGTCGACTTTAAAGTCGACATTAAACTCGATGTCGAGAATAAAGCTTAAATTTCATGTCGACTGTAATCTCGACGCGTCGACTTTAAACTCGAAGTGTCGAGAATAAAGTTGAAACATCATATCGACTTTAATCTCGACATGTCCATTTTCCGTTCCTCTGTCAGCACGCAGACTCTCCGGGCATCCTCCCAAGCGTGCAGCGGATGACATTAAGTAGTTGGCAATAACCCTGGGGTTATTGCCAACCCATTGTTTGTGGTGTAGGCCTCCATCCAAACAATATAGCGACTAAAACCGTCAATGCAACCACTGATGGCAATGCCGCACTACTACAGCGGATTACTACTTCGTGTCATCCGATGCACGCTTGGGATGCCCGCAGCGTCCGCGTCCGAAAAGTTAAAAAAGGGCGATGCAAAGGTTGTGACGAGGGTGGGCCAAAAAAGAAAGGTTTGGGAAAAATTTGGAAGTGTCGTCTTGTCCGATGACACCGTTACAGACTACGTTGTCTGCTTTGAGTGTGAGATGCTGTACAAATACGACAGGCATAAAACGGGTACATCGAACCTACTTCGGCATTCATGCAGTGGGTCGGCTCCACAGCCTAACAAGCTTTCCTCCACACAAGCTCATTCAGAACAAAAAAAAAGTTATATATATTTTTTTTTCTCGGGTTGGGTCGGCTTATCGGCGCATATTTTTGCTGGCTGGGCGGGGCGGTTCAGATCTCCTAACGGGTTGGGTTGGGGCGGGTTTTAAAAAAACCTGACCCGCGCATCACTACTATTCATGTATTTAACAATGTACATACTGCCCCGCAGGCCATTCTCTGCTACAGCACGTTCAGTCGACCAACCCGTCTCGCATCAATGTACTATAGCTACGTTGGTTCAAACGGAAAATGTAGTTTGGTGTGAGACTGTTGTCCAATAGAGGGAGCTGTCATACACCTTAATTATACAGGAATGTCTGTATTTACATTTTAAAATGTTCATGGGCTGGTCTAGTTTGTCTGCATATAACTCTGCCTCCAGCAACAGGATTGATCGAAACATATGAAGTGAAATAAATAAAAGCACAGTTCACCAGATCTGAGGTCAGCTGCGGTCAGATTTTGGATCATGAATGTATTGAGTGAACGACGTCTGAGCTAAATATTAACCACCTGGAACTTGGTTTCCTGGAGCTCGGAGGACGGCAGGATGCGTGTTTACCTGGTCGATTAGGCCCTGAACGCAGAACCTGAACCGCTACATCCTAATCATAGACCCTGTGTTTAATTAGCCCTGAATATAATTTTTGGGTTAAAAAAATAAATGTAAGTAAAAATATTTATAATTATAAGTACTAGCCTAGTCTAGATAGTCCTTATGGCAAGAGAATAAACAGTTTAAAAACATAACCTTTTTAGCACCTCAAGTGAATTAACTTATCCTATCCCCAGTCAGATGTGTGTGTGTAAAGTCAGTCTCACTTGTAATTTTACTCTGAAATAACTTGAATGGAACTTTAGACATTCGGGGATAAGCAGCACAGCAGTCAGGTAGCTATTTTAAGCTATAATAAACTGTGCATTTTGTTTATTTAGGTGAAGCATTATGAAAAAAATGTCATGCAAAATAAAGCATAGAATAATTTTGGCATTTTCATTTTCCGTCTGGGCTAAGCCCCGGATGTTTAAGACACCTAGAAACACCCCTGGCTTAAGGAGTGGACCCATCAAAAACTCACTCCACAAACGCATGTTTTTGCAATCACAATTAGGTTGTTTCAGTCATTAGCCAGTGACGTCAGTGGGGGTGGCAAGTGGAATCACGTGACAGCACTTGGACGTTGGATTGTCCACAATTCGCAGCGAGACATTATAGCTGGGTTCCGCCAAACACTTATCTGGTAGTCTCGTGAGACCACCCCAATCTCGCGAGTTTAAATATCTGGACGGTCCCACGAGTCTACATAGTTGGTACAATTTATTAATGCATAGGCTTACAAAAATAGCTCCACATCAGTGTAAGGCTGTGTTTAAAATACTTGATGCTGTTTTCGAAGTTTCATGCAACTTGGGCTATAATTATCAACAATACCCCTCGTTCTTCCTCTTCTTGCACTCGATATCGTCCAGTCTTTTCTCTTTTTTTTCTTCTTCTTCAAAAATTGTTAAATTCCAGTATACATTTGATCCATTGTTTTTTGTTTTTTTCATTGCCTCCATCGTCCTTTTTCGTATCCCCACTTCAACAACACGACTTATTCTCCGGTGGCGGCGGAGGGTAGGTGCCGTTCACCGGGCGAGAGTTGGACCGGAGGAGCCCACGGGGCTCGCTCGCTGGCACCCCCTGCTGGACGCTCATGCCGTTGCGCAAAAGCAGTTCCCTGGCCATCAGCATGAAGGCATCGTCCACGTTTTGTCTTTTCTATTAGCGCGCACACACACACACACACACACACACACACACACACACACACACACACACACACACACACACACACACACACACACACACACACACACACACACACACACACACACACACACACACACACACACAAAACGGATAAATGATGATGCTGAAATAGTATTTTAGGAGTAACTTTGTGCGTGTGTGCGCGCATCATACCTTGGCTGAGGTCTCTAGAGCCATTAGCATCCCCTTCTCGGTGGCCAGAGAGCAGGCCTTCTCGAAGTCAACCTGCCGACTGGTCTCCAGGTCGCACTTGTTGCCTGGAGACCAAAAAAGAGGAGACAAATCCAGTTTGAGCCTGTCGGTGAAAACGCGCTACTCTCTCGCTTCTTAAATAATATGGCACATAATGGAATGTGCATGGTTTCCTGTAGGTCTATGAATTTTACTATGATGACTCTGTGATCTCATTCGTCTGTCTCTTTTTCCTCATTGAATATAGGCCAACTTTTGTTTCAAACGACACAGCAAACAACCCCACAAACCACAATTTTCTTGACTTCCCTTTAAAGAGGTCAAAAAAGCATGCATCATCATCACCATGCATGCTACATTAATTGTGTATAAGTCTACCATGACACCAAATATAAGATGTGCTAGGAATAGGGCTCTCAAGTCTCTTGCATTCGGTGTGAGAAACACGTAATTCAACCCATGCACGCTCACACGCCACACTTCGTATTTCTCACGCAGAGAAGTTAACAAAGTCTATCTTGAAATTACCAATTTGCGCCGCTATTTAACAGTGGAACAGGAAGGAATCAAATGGGTTCCCCGTACGTAGGGTGACCAGAGGTCCTCTTTTGCCCGGACCCTCTTTTTGAGACACTTTAAAAAAGAATGTGTGAGGAAATTTCAAAATCGTCCGGGATTTTATTAAAGCCTCATACATGTTCACATTGAATTTGCGATGCGTTTCTATGGGTCGTTCACAAACTAGTTAGGCTACGCCCTCCCCTACTCAGTTCTGTTCGCTTTGCATTGGTGGAAGTGAGTAGGGGGAGTGGTTAAGTAGAGCCTTCAGATTGGACGGTTTGACTTACTTAGTTACTGTCAATTTTTTTTTACCGCTATTGTTTTATAGGGAGAAACATTAAACATTTATCCTACAGGGGATTGATAAAGTATCTATTGAACAGAAAGAAACACATACTTTATACAGCATTGGCCTACTGAATGCCACAGATATTCTAAGCATTGGACTGAACGCCACATAAATATATAATTAGGTTTTTGCACGTTTGCAACGTTTAGACACCTCTACTGTTGTTGCTTAAGCCAATAGCCTTTTGAGGCAGTGTTGTTTCTGAATAAGTGTTAAGGGCCAATAATGCATTAGTCACCATGTCTGTGGACACATTTGCATGCAGTCACATGCAAATGTGACCCCCCCCCCCCCCCCCGACGAACTGGACGGTATATTTTTACAAAAAGAACAGATGAATGCACTCGAAACTTTTTGTGGAGAAAGAATATGCCTTTCTTTTCGTCGCTCCGAGCTGCATCTTACGACTCGTTGCGATTCTTGGTTGTAGGCATGCGCATGTCGGAGACGCCGCTTTGAAATCGAAAAAATACACGGGGAGGTTCGACTTTCCAGACAAGTTATATGAGGACCCACCTATAAGAACCAGGACTATGTTGGTGGCTCCATAGGTCTCCACCTCCTGGATCCAATGTCTCACAGAGTCGAAGGTTTCCTGCCTGGTGATGTCATAGGCAATCATTGCCCCGTGGGCACTACGGTAGTAGCTCTGAGTGATGGTGCGAAAGCGCTCCTGGCCGGCCGTGTCCCAAACCTGCATCTGTTTAGGAGGACACACGCACGCGCACACGCACACGCACACACAACCAGTTGTCAAGTAGCTGTTCAGAGTAACATTCGATCAACCGCTCGAATTGAATTTAGTTACTGCAATTACTTTTTATTGATGAATAAAATTCTGTTTCCTTCTTAAGGAAGGACGTTGAATATGTTGCTGTCCCTAGCTAACCTGGAGCCATGTGACCTTTGGAGCCAGGTAACTGCATCTGTGTGTGTGTGTGTGTGTGTGTGTGTGTGTGTGTGTGTGTGTGTGTGTGTGTGTGTGTGTGTGTGTGTGTGTGTGTGTGTGTGTGTGTGTGTGTGTGTGTGTCCCACTGGTCTCAAATGCAAATGTGCAGAGAAGCAACTTGTCCAACGAGTAATTCTTCAGAAAATATGAGAGAGAGAGAGAGAGAGAGAGAGAGAGAGAGAGAGAGAGAGAGAGAGAGAGAGAGAGAGAGAGAGAGAGAGAGAGAGAGAGAGAGAGAGAGAGAGAGAGAGAGAGAGCAAGAGAGGGAGAGAGAGAGAGAGAGAGAGAGAGAGCAAGAGAGGGAGAGAGATAGAGCAAGAGAGGGAGAGAGATAGAGCAAGAGAGAGAGACAGACAGAGAGGAAGGAGAGAGAGAAAGAGAGAGAGAGTGATCCAGATCCAGAGAGAGATAAGATTGAGAAATGACATTCAATAATGCATTTTTCGCCTGCTACGATTGTGTTGTGAAATATGAAAGTCTGCTAATGTTTAACTGCCATTGCACCAAGCACATGCACGTGGGAATGACCGCCACCTAGTTTTCCTCGCCGTTCAACTGTTTATATCTCATCTTGTGTCCTCCCTAGCTTTACATGTCAGTAATGACATGAAAATATAAGACCCCTGCTTTGGTCTCACTCAACGAAAAGGAAACCTACTTTTAGAAACGTACACATTGGTGCAATTGACTCCTGACCTGCGTCATCACCGTGCTTCACCTATATGTGCCTCTGCTTCCCTGTCTCCGGTGACAGTGAAAGCACATTCCAGGCTTATTTCCTTGGAGACAATTGCCATACTTCTGTGTTGCGGTTAAACCTGAACAGCAGGTAGTGCATGCGGCCTTTAGGCCTGACTTGATTTCTTGTGTGCGTCTTGAATGGAACTTAACCGAGAGCGGGCGTTCCCTCTCTCATCCCTTGTTGGAGGGAAAGAATATCCAGAATGTTGTGATTTATGCCTAGATCTATGTTGCCAGTTCACACTTTAAACCAAATGGAAATCCCCCAGACGAATGATAGAGAAACTCCCACACAATCGTTTGTGTGTGTGTGCCTCTGTTTCCCAACTCTGCCCTAGTAATGCAAACCGATACCCTGGAAAACCCTGATAATGATCACCTGCTTTCTCCTTGCTGCAGGCATTACAAGGTCATAAAGATCCTGTTCTATGCTTTGAAATGAGGAACTCATTTAAAACGTGTATCCACCCAAATTAGTTTCGGCATCAGTCACAGCGAAGCAGGTGTTTGATGTGAAGAGTGCAGAGGTCAAAAGTCTATCTTGAGGCTTTAGAACCTTGCTTCTTGTCTGGTTTACTGGCTTCTATCATGCCCCACATTAGGGACCACCAACCCACGCTGACCCCACCGACGTCCTTGCGAGCCACTCCTAACCTTTACCTAAAGACCCACCTTGACCCTCTTGCCGTCAATGTCGAGCGTGCGCACGGTGAAGTCCACGCCGATGGTGTTCTGCTGCTTCTCCGAGAACAGCCCCGACTTGAAGCTCTGCACCACGCAGGTCTTCCCCACGTCCGAGTCCCCGATGAGGATGAGCTTGAAGAGGAAGTCGAATGCCTCGTCCTGGTCCGGCGGCACCGGGCTCTCCATGGGGCAGCGAGGCAAGACCCTGGACTATCCTGGGAAGCCTTTCTCTCCGAACCCAGATGAGGATTGTTTGTTTTGGGTTCTTCTCCTCCCAAGTAGATCCAAGAGTGGTTTCCGTCTACTAAAGGCCTGTCAGAAGGTTGTGAACTAGGTAGGGTGGTGGACCTCAAGAACGATTGTTTTGCACCGAAACAGATTCTCCTGAACTCAGAGCAGCAATTCAATCCTCAGTGCAGTTCCTTCTTCTCAGGTGCTGAATGCACAGGCTGCTTCTACTTCTTCTTCTTCTTCCAACGGCTACAGCGTCACTGGCCTACAAAGCAGAATTACCAGCCCCTGGGGTGACTCGTCTCTGGCACAGACTGGTAGATCATATGAACCCATACAGATCAGACCAGGAAGTCCTGTCTCCCTATTGTCATGTAAAGGAAAAAAACAGAACACAGCCACACCAAATAAACCTGTTAGTGCTTCCCGCCTCAAGAGGACATCACTCCAACGGTGAACTTGATGAGTTGCAAGTTGTGTTCTCCAGGGTTGTACGAGCTTGGTGTCCACCTCCACTGTGGAGCGTGGCTGAGGGTTAGTTCAGGGTATCTTCTCCCCTCTTTGTCGGCGGTTTCCTTTTCACTCGCATGAGGTTTCCTGTGTACACACATACAGACACGCACCCTCACTCTCTCTTGGTCTCAGTCCCGCCCGCCCACTCTTGGCTCCACCCACCCAGAACTCGTTCTACTGCACCTGTTGCTACAATGCGTGGTCGCATTGTCACAGAGATGTTGTTGACGGCAGTGCCCTAGAACTGCAGGATTCTGGGAAATGGTGTAATTTTGCATTGAGTTGTGAGGAGTATCGGATAGCATTGGATAAATAAAAGGCTATGGGTGGGAAAGTTATGATTTAGTTATCAATTAGTCCCTTTGTATCAATGAGGGTTAGGGTTAGTGCATTGATTGGTGTCTACATTTCAACTCTCTCCATTATATTTGGCCCAATGTATAAATGGCATCTCGCTAAAAATATAGGATTGGATTTTCTGTCTTTTATTTTATGAAAAATACAATTTATAGGATCACAATCATGTTAAGAGATATTTGCAATATGCACATTCACAGTGAATACTGACTTATATGTATGAATAGGTTGAGTAAGACATTGGTTAATATTCATGCAGTAATTGATATATTCCTAATTTAATGTTGGAGTTGCAACATCTATTGTAAAAGTCCTTTTCATTTTTTCTAAAATATATTTTATACATAAATAACGGAAAGATTAAAAAAAGAACATTTTTCAACCTCTGAAGAAAGAAAAAAAAAGAATGCAGTGCTGATTTCATCCCACTTTTTTTGGCTACTTAATTGCTTGGTCTTCAAGAGTTTCCCTCATCTTTTAAAAAACAAAACAAAAAGCTTAAAGCGATACACAACATGACAAGTGCATAGAAAACACACAAAGTAAAAACAAAGTGCGGCACATCCCAATCGCTCCTCTCCTATTACCAAACCACCGTAAAACAAACGCCACAAACTTCATTACACTCGTATCCGTATAATTGATCAAATAAACCATGCCAAACATGAAATCCACAGCAAACAGTCAACATTGTCATTCCTCGCTCCTGAGAGCAGGATGTGGATCAAAACATCTCCCGTACATTCTGTCATTGATCTGTTAACCAGTCGAATAGATCAGTGTTTCCTTTGTATTTGGCGACAACGTGTTCAACTGGAAAACCAGTTTGTTTGATGACATCATTCAATGTCGCCGTTCTCCCCTAGAGAGGAATAGTTTCCCGCCTTGGCTTCGGCGCTGTAGTACACCGGAGGAACGTTCAGTTTCCTCCTCAGCTGGACCAGAATCAAGATGGCGAGCACTAGAGAGGTAGACTGGGGACATAAAAATGACAACAAAAATGTCATCACCTTGTGTATTTTACTGCGATATTTTCAAAGTAAGAGCGGAAGAACAGTTGGTGAATGACGTGTTTTTGTTAACGTCAGGCTCATATAATAAGGCATACTCGATTTTGGACCTTTTGTGTGAAACTTTTTGATGCAAATTTTTCAATGTGTCTTTCAATGTGAGATCCAGTCAAAGATTGCTTTCTTTTACGGAAAAATAGAACAATAGTTTGATATCATGTAATTTCCTTTTTTAAAGCTGTGTTTCAGACAAAAGCACAGAGGGAGGAACAAACAGATGAATAACCAATTTAAACCATAAATCAATAAACAAATGGGATCCACTTCAGAAGGGGCTCTGGGGTGTTGCTTCAAACCGAAGGGCTCCTTTTGGTTTGGGTCATAAAGTGGACATGTGGTAAGAAAGAGAAACGATTACAGGTCAAATGTCAGACCCTGTTCCAGCTATTCATTATTGGCTCAACAGGCTCCCCCCAGTGGCCATTCTGTATATTTTCGTATGCTGGTATAAAAAATACTAACTTTTTATTCCAAATGGAAAATATTCTAATATTGGGACAAATATTGGTCCAATATAGTATAATATTGGGAAAAAAGGCGTATACATTCTTAATTCTATCAAACGTGTTGATGACCAGGTTATTGATATTGGTGTTATTGTCCATGTTAATACAAAAAAAATATGTATGTACCTCTGATGAATACAGGAGTAGAATCAATGCATTTTAAGTTGTGTATTCCCTTATTCTGTACCTCCTTTGATGCTTATTGTCAACTTATATAAAAATATATAAAATATATATAGAGAGAGACATTGCTAATGGACCAGAAAAGTACTTACCAATAATATAAAGACCATTGATAATATTGCTATCAATGTATCAATCAGATAATGGGCATGGTAAACCAGGGCTGGAATACATGGCTGGAACATAAGCAGAAATATGGAGATTTATTTTCCAATTTCAACATACATATCATTCAATCATATATGCACATGATGTGAAGGATGGATATAGTATTCTGCAATAAAGGCTAAATGTATTGTTAGTCTCATTGAAGCCAATGAGATGATATAACTTTATAATAACATTGAAATAAACACATGCTATGCAACAAACTCATAGGGTAATGTATATTTGCATATAAAATAAATATATTATTACCTGTTTATAAATCATAATAGTCCCTCCACTCGTTTGGCCGTCATAGAGACTGCTGTTCTTAGGAGCTGGAATCTGGAAAACACAAAGAGCATTGATGGTTACATAAATGGATCATTTAATCCATAATTAAGGATTATGGAGTAAATGATTGAGAGTATACCAATATGAAAGAAAAAAGTAAGAGAAAGAAAGAGAGTGAAAAAACGGATTGAATTGCACAGTAAAGATGAACATATCGATAGATACAAAGCAAACAATCCTTTTTCAATCTTTGAATCGACCGAAATATGGTTATTTCATAGGTGATAGTGACTATTCTACCATGCATTTTATGGAGACACGCCAATGGGTAACCTAGTCGCATCTGTCGCTGAAAAGAACCAACTATACGTTAGAATGGTCACGTCTTGAGTCTCTTCACCGGTGAAGGCCAAAGAGGCTGCGATATTCAATATTCATATAGACTTCTTGAAAACATTGAAGGAAGTATTTTATGCTTTTGGTTGAGAAATATGCTTAGGACGAGTTTATAGATACCCACACATTCAGGCAGGTCCTCAGTGCAGACACAGGTGTGATGGATGTGGTCTCCCCAGTCCTGGTAGCCCTTATCCACTCCGCAACACATCAGCTAGAGAGGTTGAATGCACACGCACGCACGCACGCACGTACACACACACACACACACACACACACACACACACACACACACACACACACACACACACACACACACAATGAAATACAAATGCAAACTTATATTGTGCTGTTTAAAATGGATCATTCCAAATAAGTGGGGCAGGCGGGAATCAACACTGCTAAACTCACACACACACACACACACACACACACACACACACACACACACACACACACACACACACACACACACACACACACACTGATGGGAACCAGTAACTCTGAGACACATCTAACCCCGTTCTTCAGATGGCCGAGGCGGATGGATCCCACGGCTCTACCCCTGAGTGGCCAGCGGACCCCATACACACATCCCCATGGTGTGTACCCCTCTTTTGACCCTCTGTTCCTCATGCATGGGGGAGAGAATGACTCAGGCTAAGGCTAAATATTGTGGGGAGAACGGTTATACTAGGAATTTTATAGCATCAGATCTATTAGGGAGCAAGGGCTCGATAGCCACAGAAGAAACTGCTCTTAGATGAAGTCGATGGGCAAATGATACCAGAGAACAGGAAGGAGTGTACTGTTTCAATACTGTACCAGGTACTATCTATCATTGGGCAAAGGATAGGCCAGAAAACAGTACAAATATGTCCGCCCGCCAACGGTGGGGGCTGGAATTAAAGGGATCATCACAAATTGAACTTCGGCCGAGCTGCCCTAACCACAGCACAGAGCATGATATACAGTACACCATAGGAGGATGGACTTGGCCCTTAATAAAGACCCTATTGATATGGTGTGGGTATTGTGGCATCCCGCCACTTAAACCTCGGCCCGGGCGGGTCCGAAATAGGGGTGATTGACGCTTAAAAAGAGTCAATCACCCCCCTTAAAAAGATAGACATTTAGGTCCTATCCTCACTTTCAGCCAGGACCAGACGGAAGCAACGCTTCAGCAGCTTGGACATTCTGTTATGTATCCTGGCATACAAGAGAACCCAGGATACCTAAGATATGACCAGCAAAACGACCCCGGTACCAGGCCCGCCGCTCCCTATACGCAGAGTACGCAGAGTGCGTAGAGCACCAAGTACCTGAGGGGGGCACCAAAAATTAAGGTTTGTAAAAAAATAAATAATAATACATTAATGAATTAAAAAAATATGTAAATTAGTTATGAAGAAGCCCACCGTTGTTTGTTCTTAATTGTATAACCTATCACTCAATTTCAGCAAATTAGATGTTTTTACCTAATATGTAAAAAGGGGCTCTTCTCTTCCCCCCCCCCCCCCCCGCTCGCTTAGGGAACCGAAACGGCCAGCAGCGGCCCTGCTTGGTACCCATGGATACAGGCCACAATTGCACCCTGGGAGAACCCGAGATCACTGGCCTAACCAAGCCCAAACAGCCCAATGGACCTACGGAACTCCCCAGAACAGAAGCGGGAGGAATGGCAGACATCAATATCGGACCAGCTAGGAGAGGCGGCCGAAACAGAGGTAGCCGGTATGTAGTAGAGTGTTACGCCCCCTGGTGGTGACTCATTTGCATGACCAATGTAGTCGTTACTTATCCCTTCGAAGAATGGCCCCCATTAGGCGAACCAGACAATCCAACCCAAAAGGTCCCACTTACCCCACCACTTAAGATAAGATATGTAGGAAGCACGCTGGCAGTAGAATATCAGGAAGCGGTTGACCAAGTCATAGAAGACCACCATAACGATCCAATCCCAATTGATATAGGCAATAGAAAGTTGACCCAGAAACCCCAGGATAGCTCAGACGAGGAGAGCGCAGGACCCCACCCAGACGAGGGAGGGAGACCGTTAGACATGGAGACCGTATGCTCCTCACATAGGAACGATGACTGTTATTGCCAAGACAAGGAGGGATGTCACTGGGTAAACCTAGGGCAATACTCATACACTAAACATCAATGCGACCCAGGAGACAGTCTAGTTATAGATACTATAACCAGGGGAGCCAGGCTGTTGCCCTCACTCTTGGCCCACATTTACAGTCAGAAGAGCCCCCCAGCTGATGAAGGATTAGCACCCAGTAAGGAAATGATACATCAATGCCCTGATGATATCCCCATAGGCCACGAATGAGATGAGTAGGTCTTAAACCTGGTGGACCCAAAACACACCCAAGCCTCCCAAACGAGAAGGGAACCTTTATGACCTAGCGAGGGGACAGGGTAACCAACAGAAGATTTAGACAAGCCGGGAGGATGAGAAGCCACAGACCTCTCTCTCCCCCTCCTAACACCTATTCCCAAAGAGGACCGAACTTCGAGGCCCGCAAAGTAGGGCTGCTCGATGATGGGAAAAATCATAATCACGATTATTTTTGTCCATATTGAAATCACGATTATTCAAACGACTATTGTTGAGTGTGAAAACATGTTGTATTTATTCACCATGTCTCTGCCAAAAAAAACGTTGTAACGGAAAACTTCGAAATTTCGCCTTAAAATAATACACAAAATGGTCAAAAAGAAAATGTTACAATCTAAAATGATATACAGATATGTGTCCAGCTGTTCTGCCCTTTCTATAAATCAGTGTTGCCCATCGCAGTTCTCCGGGATACATAATTTCTTCCCTGTGGGGTGATGATGACAAAAATCTCCGGGCCATGTGCAAGATGCCCAGGCTGGACTCCCGTGTGTGTCGTCCTGGGATGGGGCGATGGCGACACACACTCACATCCACACACAAACAACATTCACAAACACAAGCGCAGACACACAGATACACACAGATAATTCAGATAGAAAGACGGTAAATGCATTACTTGGGGACTTACGGTTTCTTGCAACTCGTTGAGAACCGCTATGTTTGTTCCGTTGGCCGTATCCAATGGCGTGACCCAGTGCCCACGATTCTCAGTCGACAAAATGTCCGTTGCCTGAAGAGAAACAGAGTTATTATTAAACCCAGTTAAATAACACATTTTTGGACAACGATGAAACTGCACTTTAGCATGTGCTATTTAGACAGTTGGAAACACATATGGAAAACACACATTTTTATAGCAGTGTTAAAGCGTGATCAACACAGGCTGACTCAGCCTGCCTAAACAAAAGGGAAGTTAATGTCATATACGTTTCAGGTCAGCACCAAATCCAGCGCATGGCAGTCTCTGAGAACGTAGCGAACACGTTGCAACGTTTGATATCACTTTTGATAACGCTGCCAATAACATTTCATAAAACAAGTACAGCGTCTGGATATGGTACAATTGTGACAAACGTAAGCTCAGCGCGGTCATGTTTCAGATTAATAGATAGTTATACTTATAAGGTAAACAGGGACGGCTTCCAGTACTTCACTCACAACAATGAAACACTCTTTACCACGGTTTTAAAGACAACAATGGCCATGATGTCGAAGGCCACAAAGAGAACGGTCAGGCTCATTCCGGTTGAGAACTAGAGAGAGAGAGAGCGAGAGAGCGAGAGAGAGAGAGAGAGGGAAGGCAAAGATGGCAATTTTAAAAGATGCAAATAACAATTCTGGAAGGTAATCTATCTACAACCACTTCGCGGAGTGGAGGAATGTAAACAACGATTTGATGTGCCCCTCTGTGAAAGGCTCTATGGTAGATATACATCCCTTGACACTTTCAAATAACGTTCCCTGTGGGGTGCATCTGTTTAACATCCACCCTTATATGGGATTCATGTTTGCAGGACCCGTTTAACTTCATAGAGCGCATGGCTTTTCTCTGAATGGCCGCTTACAGGTCAGGTCCTGAATTGCATTAAGGGTCCGAATGCCCCCTGTATTTGTTCACCTGATAGTGTAGTGTTCACCGTATAGGTCATAGGGAAGAAGGGATCAAGTGAGCCAAATGGAACACAGCCCGTGACCGCAGATGTCTTAGCATTGTCTTAACATAAAGGGTGCTCGATTATGGGCAAAATCATAATCACGATTATTTTGGTCAATGTTGAAATCACGATCATTCTACTTCTTACTTTTTAGTTTGAAAACATGTTGAAACATGTATTTATTCAGCATGTCCCTCCCAAAAAAAAACGTTGTAACTGAGAACTTTGAAATTTCACCTTAAAGAAATACACAAAATGGTCAAAAAGAAAATGTTCCAATCTAAAATAATATACAGATATGTATCCAGCTGTTCTGGCCTTTCTATAAAACATAAAAAAAAAAAAAAGCCCTAGGTGGGCCCGGTGGGAATCTAACCCGTAACCCTTTCCGTGCTTATGTCACGATCGTCCACGTTGGTATACACAGATCCCCTTGTACTGCTGCTCTCGTACAGTATTATATCACGCCCGGTTACTCACGATGATGAGCGGCCAGGACGTGTCTTTGGCGGCGCCGTACACCCCAATGGCGGCGAGGAGGAGCGTCGCCACGGCAACGGCGTACATCACCGTGATCAAGACGATCATGTGTTCGATCTGAAGAGAGAGAGAGAGAGGGAGAGAGGGCGGGAGAGAGAATGGGTGGGTAACTGGAGTTGGATTATCATCAGATGCAGTGTTTCCCCCAGCACTGAGTTGTTAAGGCGGCCGCCTTAACAATAATAGGGCAGCGCCTTGACTACCAATGTATATTAAAAATATATATATATTATGCATTAACAAAGTAGAAAACTCTCGTAGGGAAAGAAAACATACTTCCATCAGGTGTAAAAAATAAATATCAATAATGCATCAGTAATACTGTTACAACAATGGCCGTGCCATAAGGCACAACCATAAGACATTTTCTGGGGGAAACACTGAGATGATATGGTGTCAAAGTACCAATCACAGGCCAAGCTCCTGAAACCTTGTGCTGACACCTCAGTGGAACCATGTCGATGGGGGCAAGGGCAGTCATTAAGTGATCGAGTTGTAGGCTAACATTTCCTTTGAGAGTTGAACAGCTCTAAAACTTATGGCCAGCTCTAGAGTTTAGACCATCTTATTTACATTAAATGGAACTATGCTGTTAGATAGATAAGTAGTGATTATGTGAATAATACATTTGTAATAACATAAATAACATAAACATGAATGATAACTTCATCCTTTAGGTCACAGACAGCGAGACAGAGAGAAAGATAGATAGATAGACAGACAGACAATCACTGTAGATTCATACTTCCTCGGTTGAATGGAAGAATCCATGTCCGAACAAAGTAAATCCGAAAGTCAGGCCACTGAGGAGCTGTAACACAACAGTGGTAAACATTAGTAAGACAGCAAGGGTCAGGAGCCACATATGGATCCTGACCTGGTGGGTCGGGACCCAAAGATGGGTCCTGACCTAATGGGTCGTAATCGCAACTAAGGACATTTTTGAGGGGGCTAGAGGGCATATTCCTAGCCTTAAACTTTAGAAGGAATCCCCTTACTATTTCATAGAGTTCATCCTCAATGTTTACATCTTTTTGTTGGCTTCATGTTTAAAAGTAGGCCTACATGAGGAATGCTGATTGATTCAGAATGTGTTTGTTGTTCGCGGTCGTGACTTAATGACCAAAACACATGTGGGTCATCATAGGGCTGGACAAGTTGAGAACCACTGAGTTACTTGCAAGTTTTTTTAAAATAAATGGATTGACGTGGACTGATCAAAGTTGAACGAACTCTGATCAACTCTCGGAGCGGTGGTCCAACATGTTCCAAAATACCCTAAAACACGGCTCTCGACGGGATATGCAAGCAACTTTCCCCTTTAAACAGCGTCTTCTATTTTTACCGCATTAAACGTTTCGCTTGTTTGTTGATGTTTGTCTTGTTATTGCAGTCTGCAGTGATCCTGTGTCAGCCCGGCTGAAACATGAGTCCAATGCTCCAGAATCCAGATCAACAACAATCAACAAACTGAATGCATCATCAAAAGTATCCCAGCAGAGACGCAGACTCGCACCAACACCCCTCGTTGGAATGGGTTACATGTTCTATCTATGTTTTTAACGATAAGCAAATAGACATGGACTTACCCCAATCAAACATGTCAAGATTATGAAGCTCCGCTTCAAACATGCGTTGACTTTACTCATTGTAACGTTGCTTGCACCTCACTGTGCAGCACACTTTGTTTGGGTCCTAGTCGATAGAAAACCCACGATGGAAAAAAGGGTAATTTCTGGTACGAGTTAGATTCGCAGCCTTATTTTTTTTAGCAGTCGAGGCAATGGCCAAGATGTAGGGACTAATGTAAGCCCTCGCAATAGTGCTGTTAGGCCCAGCCTATGTGGGGAACGAGGGAGGGGCCACACTATTTACAGTCTCAGATGAGAGGACGGACGAGATTGTGTGCGTGTGTGTGTGTGTGTGCGCATGCGTTTCTCTCTGTCTGTTTGTATGAGTATATGTGTGTGTGTGTGTGTGTGTGTGTGTGTGTGTGTGTGTGTGTGTGTGTGTGTGTGTGTGTGTGTGTGTGTGTGTGTGTGTGTGTGTGTGTGTGTGTGTGTGTGTCAAAGAGAGAGAGCGAGCGAGAGAATGGAAGAGCGAAAGAAAGAGGGGAGGATATTACATCATGGCATTTAAGGGAAAGCTCTGGAGATCCCACTGCGTTCTGTACGTTTTGTGCGTCTTGAATCATTCGAGTTCTACCAGATTTGAAATCATCGAGGCATAGATTGATCATTACAAGTATTAACATGTATAACATTATACTAATTAAAGTCACTAAAGCTTCAATGGAGGTTTTGGATGAAGAAAATAAAGTAGGCCTATTGTTTTTGTTTTAAGCAAATAAGTGGAATCAACTATATTCTTGAAAGGAGCACAATAAATACTTGAGGAACTATTTCCCTTCGGATAAATAAAGCAATCTGAATCTTTGGAAGCATGGAAATATAATGTTGCAAGAAACACGACCAGATATGGCTGTATAAAATCTTTTATCTTTACTCATAATAGGCTGTCAGTCTTCATCCAACCCACCGATCCTTTCAGTTTCATCGAAACAAAATGGCAGACTCACGCCCACAATGTAATTTCACTAAGTTAATCGTGAAAAAAGTTGAGAATAACACTGGAACCCATCTACTCTGTTGGAAACTCAGAGTTTCCAACAAAGGTTTCTGTACAGGTTCAGGCCTGTACAGAAAGGGCTTCACACCCCCTTCGGCGCCCCTTGTGGGAAAGGCGTTGCACGGTTTCCCAGTCAGCGGATTTGGGCACGAGGCCAATTGTAATAGAAGTATCACACTTAATTTAAAACAAAGCTGACACACGGAAGAACAGGATGGATAAGTTGTATGAACGTCACAGAAGAGAGAGAGAGAGAGAGAGAGAGAGAGAACACTCAAGTGTGTTTGGATGTCATTCTGTAGCGTGTGTGTGTGTCTATACATGTCTTTGTGTGTGTGTGTGTGTGTGTGTGTGTGTGTGTGTGTGTGTGTGTGTGTGTGTGTGTGTGTGTGTGTGTGTGTGTGTGTGTGTGTGTGTGATAAAGCACTTGTCTGTTCTTGCTTTGCTGGAACAAAGGACCCAGTGGGACCGGTTGAGCTACAGTTCACATGACCCGCTACATCAGAATAACCTATCTATCCGTCCATCTATCCCCTCCGTGTGCGCCGTCCGTCTCTCTCTCCCTATCCCGTCCATCTATCTCCTCCATCTCCCTTTTCTGTTCTCCTATTTCCGAGTGTTTAATCAATGAAGAGCACAGACATCTGGAAAGTGTTCATTAATGGACTCTCGGCCAACAACGCGTGCTTACTCAGTACCTAGAGGATTCACAGCGGAACACGGCTCATAGGCCAAAACACTTTACTCAAGTATTCGGGGAAGTTGGGGCATGCGCACACACATCTATGCAACCCTAATTCAATTCTGTGACATACACAAAGGCTGCCCCCAAAGGGTAATAATCATTAAAGATACACACATGCATGCACACACATACATGCATACACACACGCACATGCATGCACCCACACACACGCTTGCACATGCACATGCACGCACGCACGCACACACACACACACACACACACACACACACACACACACACACACACACACACACACACACACACACACACACACACACACGCCTGCACACACATCTGGAGGACGTGAATGGACAGAGGCATTCTTTAGCATGGTAGTGGGAAGCAGAGTTCAAATTAATTCCTCAGAAGAGCTGTCTTCTTGGGAGAGTTGTGTGGTTCGAGTTGCGTTGACACTGACAGTATTCAAATAAAAGGGGTAGGAATCAATAGGGCAAAAGTGCATACATCCAAAGTGTAGGAGAAATTTGAAGGGAAGGAAATGAACAGGAATATACTTTGTTAGCTCATAAAGGGAAAATCACCTATTCAAATGATATTCAAGTGAAAATACTAAAGCTGTAATTTATATCAAATATTTATATCAAATAATATTTTACGGCCTATACTTTTTTTTACTTATTTTAAAACAGCACCTGTGTCTTTAAGTCAAATGTATCACGTCACGTGGTACGGAAGAACAGCGCTCTGCTTTCCACATGGGGTTGTTTACATGCTGTGTGAAGTTCTTATTTATTAGTAGTAATTATGACCATCTATCGTTTGTATGAACGTTTTTATTGCATGCTGTAATTCATTAGTTTTCTCATGACATATACATAATCGGCATATACTTTCACAGCTATGTGAACAATGGACTCTGGAAACAGAATGAAACAAGTGTGTGTTACTGACGTTCCCAACTGCTTCATATCCGACCATGAAGGCTTTACTGGGACGATCAAAAACTATACTAAGGACTTTGTGGTGACGGAGATAGATATCCATCAGCAGTTAGTCAACACATTAGTCGTAGGTCCTCAGGGTATCGATCAGCCCAGTCCCGATGCCTTTCCTGCGAAGAGCAAAATAAACAAAAAATGCAAGCAGGACAGCACGATCTTCCCACCAGACATCGACCCTTCCAGCTTAGTGGATCTGGACCTGAGAACACTGTTGGGTCTCTCAGTGTACGAGGAACTGGAACGGTTTCTAATAACGACGCAAAACGACTCTGACACCAAGAAGGATGAACTGAACCCTCAGACCCAGTCCCCGTCCCCAGACATGTCTCTTGGGTCTTTCCCTGAGAAACACCAGAGAATGGCTGTCCACCGTGCCCTCCGACATCACTTCCCCTCCTTGATGACCGTCACCCATCAGTTTGAAATTAAGGTGAGGGACAACCCCGACTACCGGGAGCTCTCCGGGTTGGTCACGGAGGAGGAGTCGGAGGAGTTTTTCCGGTTCATCGATGCCAAAGTGTCCGGCTCGACGTACACCTTTAGGCCCGACGAAGTCAAAGACCGCCGCACCGCCGTCCATCATTTCCTCAGTCGCAGGTTCGGCAAACTGGTGGAGACCAAGAGCTTCAACGACCCGGGGGGCACTGTTATCTCAGTGCGGCTGAGGCCTCGCAAAAGGACCAAAGATGACAGTGTGGAAGAGGAGGTGTACACCGGTTTGTCTCATCAGTCTTCAAACACACGTCACAAGCCATGTCACTCACAACTTGTCCATGCTATCTTAAACAAAATCGAAAACAAAAAATATATAATTTTAGAAACACTAGCATGAGGGTTGGGGGTTACAATTTAAGGTAATTAACTCTTGGTCTTTGGAAGAATTTGCTCCAGAAAAACAGCATCTACGGACCTAGCCTTGTGAGACCATCCAGATAGATATCAACGTCTTGAGTATCGCAATTATCCAAAGTGAGAACCGATTATTAACATGCAAGATCAGGATGGTTTCATTAGGATGGATCTCCTTAGGAGCAAACGTTTAAGTGTTCTCAAGGGTAGGGTCCGTTCTAGACGGGACAACGGGAAGGAGAAGCAACCCGCCGTGCACGTCACAGGTTCTGGGATTGAATCCGGGCAGGGGTCTGTCCTTCTGCTGTTTGCTACATATCGTCTTCTGTTTCTCCCCCAGCCTTCACACTGCGTAAGGAGAACCTGGAGACTCTGGAGGCCATCAGCTACATGGCGGCCACGCTGGGCGCCTCGGCCTCGGACTTCAGCTACGCTGGCATCAAGGACAAGCGGGCTGTCACCTACCAGGCCATGGTGGTGAAGAACGTGCCCGTCAGAAGGTAGGCCTACGTCCTGCGGTGAGCTTGGGGTTGATGCTGCTACTACTGGGTCCTTCTGGATGATCACCCGTCATCTGGTTTGATGCACATTGACGGGAAGAAGGAAAGATATGTGCACTCACGTGGTACTTTATTATTGATTGTTATTGAGGCTTTGGGTAAGAGGGAATTCAATTGGCGCCCACTCGCTCGCTCAGTTAGTCAGTCACATAAAGATCGATAGATGGATAGATACCAGTAAATAGACAGACATATAGATACCAGTTGATAGATAGATAGATAGATAGATAGATAGATAGATAGATAGATGGATGGATAGATGGATAGATAGATGGATAGATAGATAGCTATAACTAAAGACATATAGGCCTTCCAGTAGATACAAAGACAGGAAGATAGATAGAAAGACAGACAGACAGATATTTCACAAGAGTTATCTTCCTATGGAAAGAAGGAGTATTTCTGTCCTTGAGTAATTTCTTGAGAATGCAGAGTCTAAGAGGAGCGGTTCTCGTAAGAGCTCTTGCTTAAGCTGCAATTACAAATCCAGGAAGCTGAGCAAAGCAGACGATAAGCCCTCCAACATTTTTTTTCTTATATCAATGAAGATACCTTATTTTATGTGGTTTGAAGCAAATTGATAAGAGATAAATTGAAAATAACAACTCAAACATCAGTTATTGAAGGCTAAAGCTTTGGCTGAATGTGATCCCATACTTCAGGTCATTATGCTCCGGCTGTAATAAATCTCTGAACCGCAGTCTGAGTTCTGAGTGCCTTTTGGTCCTCCCGTCTTGCCGCCAGGCTGACCGAGAAGGTGGCGGAGCTGGAGCGGCGAGGGCTCCGCGTGACCCAGGTGCGGCCCGCCTCCGCGCCCCTCCACCTGGGGCGGCTGGCAGGAAACCACTTCGACCTGGTGGTCCGCCACCTGAGGCTGCACGCCGACGGCGACCGGCAGGGGGGCGGTCAGAGGGGCGTGGCCGACGCGGTGGAGCGGGCCGTGGAGAACATCAAGGTGAGGGTTACGACCCTTCAGGAACCCACGCGACGGAGTTTGGATTCTGGGTTGTTGGTTTGTTTGCCATCCAAACATTTGGGAAGGACAGTCTAGTAGGTAGGCTGTTTGACTCCCAGCAGAAAGGTTCGTGGTTCGATCCCCCATGTCCGCCTCTCATAAGCATCTGATCGATTTTACGGACGTGCACACGTAGTGCACGTCCGCAAGTGTCTAGGGTACGTCTTCTTGTTGAATGGACTTTTATTAGAACAGTTTCACTCACCGTGCTGAACTACATCAGGGATCGAACCATATACCTTTTGCCTCGGAGTCCAACAACCACTCCAAACTATGGTAAATGTTAAATGGACTGCATTTATACAGCGCTTTTCTTACCAGTGGCCACTCAAAGTGCTTTACATTCATGGCCACATAATCACACAGTCATAATTACATTCACCCACCGAGTTAGGGTAAGGTGCCTTGCTCAGGGACATCTCGACATTCCTAGGAGGAGCCGGGAATCGAACTAGCAACCTTACGGTTTCCAGTCAACCTGCTCTATCTAGCTTGTTTGGTTGTGTCCCTGCAGGCCAGAGGGTTCGTCAACTACTACGGACCGCAGAGGTTCGGCATCAGCCAGAGTGTTCAGTCCGACCGCGTGGGACTGGCCCTACTGAAGGAGGACATGGTAAATATGACAGAGGATCTCTTTTGTCTTGGGCCTTGGTAGACGTAGCCGTCTCACCGCGATCAGCCTTAAACCACCAGACATTACGATCTGCATTTTTGGTTTATAAATACGCTGAATAGCGAAAATCATGTTTAAACTTGTATAAAATGCAGTTTCAGTTCTCTGCTACTTCCTCAAGGTACGTTTTACGAGTTGATCAGCACAAGTGAAACTTTTTCCAATTATTGTTATAACCTAACAGGTAAAAAACGTCTCACGAACGTTGCTGTATAATAAGGGTTTTGAAGCACTTTGGTTCGATCGATCGAACATGAACATACAGGTCTTAAATCACAACCGTGATTTGATGTCCTTCAGGTGGGGGCCGTTCGCCTGTTCTTCACTCCGGAAAACGGAGACGAGCCCCACAACCAGGCCAAGAGACACTTCATCCAGACCGGTACGGACTAGTAGATTCATGTTTATTGTACCCAGACTGTACCTGAATGTGCCAGTGCTTCTGAGCCGATGAGAGAAGATGAGGGTTATTGGTGTTTATTGGTTTCTCTCTCTCTCTCTCTCTCTCTCTCTCTCTCTCTCTCTCTCTCTCTCTCTCTCTCTCTCTCTCTCTCTCTCTCATCTCATTCCCCCCTTCTGTCCGTCTGTAACTCTCGCTCTCTCTCTCTCTGTCTGTGTCTCTCCCTCACCCGCTTCTCTCTCCTTATCCCCCATCTCTCACTCCCTTATCTCTCTCTCTTTGTCTCTCTCTCTGTGTCTCTCTCCCTCATCTCTCACTCCCTTATCTCTCTCTCCCTGTGTCTCTCTCCCCCATCTCTCTCTGTGTCTCTCTCCCTCTCCCCTCCACCCAGAGAACGCCAAGGAGTCCCTGGTTCTGATGCCCGCCTCCAAGGCCCGGGAGAGGCTGATGCTTAGGGCCCTGCACCGGTACGGCCCTGGTGCCGACGGCTGCACCCGGGCCTGGCTCAGCCTGCCCCACGGCATGAGGGTCTTCTACCCCCATGCCTACTGCAGCAGGTGAGGGAGAAGACCGCCTCCCGCAACAACTCCCACTTAAGTCTATCACATCTTAGGGTTGGGCGATCAATCGAATTTCGATCTCGATCACTTTATTTTAATTTTTTTATGTTTTATAGAAAGCCCAGAACAGCTGGCTACATATCGGTACATTATTTTAGATTTGAACTTTTTGTGTGATTTTTTTAAGTTCTCAGTTGCAATGTGTTTTTTGGGAGGGACATGCTGCCTAAATACATCATGTTTTCAAACTCAAAAATAATCGTTTGAATAATCGTGATTTCAATATTGACCAAAATAATCGTGATTATGATTTTTTCCATAATCGAGCAGCCCTATTTTACCAACAGTTGTGAGTGTGGTAAACCATTACCAGCCTACCCAGTGGACTGAAGCAAACGTTGTTCATCTATCCAGCACAGATCTAGGTGGACACGCCCACTAGTGACGTCAAAAAACGCAGATTTTCAAAACGGCTTGTAACTGCTAATCACAGTCAAAGCTGGTGGTATGATATGTCCCTTTTAAGATAACACAAACTGTGGTTTATTCATCCCATTCAGGGAATTTCGGGATACATTGTAATTTGTTTCATTGGACACTATTATATTTATTCAAGGTTTAACCGATCAATTCTATTGATTAATGTGAGGGATTATTGCATTCTTTGACACAAATAGATTACTGTCTTTGGCGTTGTCCAATGTCCAATAACACTTCGCTGCTGCCCTCTAGTGGAGATTAGAATACATTTGGTTTACCCAAATTGTCTGTAACCTAAAACTCGTTAGCCTGTTGTGTTGTAAGGTGCTTGTTGACATTTACTGCATTCAAAATGATAGTAAAACTAAATGTATCTGAGTTGTTGGTACTTAATTCAGTTGATCCTGATGTTGATGATGTGCGTTCCTGTGGTGGTCAGGGTGTGGAACGATGCTGTGGCCCACCGATTGGCTACTCTAGGCCACGCCCCCATTCAGGGAGATCTGGTTTGGCAGCAGCAGGACCCGCAGGGCGACATGGGCGAATCCAACCCTCCACAGGTAATACACCTGGCAGGCAACCCGGGTTCGATTCCCATCTTTGCTACATGTCAATGCTTCTCTCTTTTAACCCCCTCTTCACTGCCCTGCGCATAACTCACAGATAAATTAAAAAAATAACAATTCACAACACAATGGAAAATAACGGGCCGTAGAAAATGTGTAAATATGAAATGACATACATTGGTGATCTATAAATCATGTTATTTGTCCCTGTCTAGATTCATGTGGTGAGCGCTGAGGAAGAGAGAGATGGAGTCTACACACTAGCCCAGGTATGAACACAACCTCCCTGTTGAATCCTGAATGAACTCAATCAGTCATTACTACTCATTATTCTACTTTGTTTAAGAGTGCTTGATTCTGATTGGCTGGGATGAGGGCATTGACCTGGCAGGTTGCCCGCTGGCTTGTTGGTTCTACTTGCTGCTGACTGAGCACAGCGTCATCAAATGGTAGATCAATACGCCGCTTGTATTTCAGCCTTCAAAACGAGAGCTGGTAAATTGTGAAAAATGCATTCAACTGTAGTCGGAAAACGCGGTAAGGTTACCCGTCCACGAGCCGGGCATATCAAACTGTTTATTGCCCTGCCTCTCGGTGATTATCCCTTACGTAATAACTTGACACCACACAGTTGCTTTTGTTTGTTTTGTTGTTCTTTTTCAACAAAGAAATTTTGTCACACAACAAAAGCTACTCTATGTAACAACGGTTTGTTACACAGTATTTGTGTTCACTCCACTTTTGTTTGTATGATTTGATTCATTCCATCCTTATAAGTCACTCGTGATAGAAGCCTTTGCTAAACTACAAGATGTTGCTGTAGACTGAAAATAAAGCAGCAGTAAACTCCGTCCGATACAATCCAGGAATATGAAAAGAATACAAAATCACTACAGGTGTGTTATTGGTTAAAGGTGACATATTAGATGCGTGCTGGATAGATCAGTCTACCAGCCTACCCAGTGGACTGTAGCAAATGCTGCTCATCTATCTGTCACACATCTAGGGGTACACGCCGAATTGTGATTTCAGAAGAGGCCGATTTTCAAAACACCTTGTAATGGCTCACACACCCACACCAGGTGGTATAATATGTCGCTTTTAAACTAAGTCCCTAGTACTGCTCTTATGAGAGTTGTGGCCCATGAGAGTTGTGGTCATCGGGAAACAGGTGGTGCTTCCAATGCCGGGGAACACCGTCACCTACCCGCAGAACGCCATGGGGGCGTGGTACCAGGAGAGACTGGCCGGCGACGGCCTGGGGGACGCTCGCTTCCGCATCACCGGCCTCAAACTCAACCTGCCGGGCTGCTACCGCCCTCTGGTGGTCACTCCGCGCAACATCACCCATCGGCTGCAGGAGCGACGGGAGGAGGAGAAAGAGGAGGAGGAGAGAGGAGGTGAGGGGAGAGGAGGTGAGGAGATGGCGAGGAGGAGGGAGAGTGAGAAAGCACCCCTCACCCTCGTCCTGAACTTTGACCTGGTGAGCTCCAGCTATGCCACGGTGTGCCTCCGAGAAATGATGAAGTGTGACGTTTAATGCCGTTCAGATCACGTGGGATTACTCAAACGGGATTTCACATGGTTCTCTATTTTGTTATTTGGATCATTTCGATGTTCTGAGTTCGCTCAAATAAATAGAAAATATTTTCGAATTGAGTGTGCTTTATTGCTCAGCTTCCACTGTTACAAGTACACGCAAATTCATCACGACCAGAACATCCAAAGACGTTGGCCATATTTGATGTAGAGTGCAGTAACGGCCACTAGATGGCATTAACATACCACATTTAATTTGAAAGGATTTTCTTAACTTCCTAAAGTGAATAAATATAACTAGTACTGACAACACATCAGAATTAATTGCAGCTAAATGTTTGCAGTTAAAACGCACAGCATACCAATGCAATTCTGATTTATTCACACCGCAAGCCAGCATTATTCAAATTGGAACGAAATGGATACAATCCTGTCTCCTCTGGCTAATTTATGGATAGTTTTTACATGAGAATATTCAAATGTAACCGCCCATAAAGTCCCACCTAATGAATAACCTCATTGTATGTCTTTGGGCTGTTTGTAATCCCTGTGATTCGAGGTAGTCGTATGTAGGAAGCAGCTGACGTAGATCTAGAGCCGGGTTATGACTTACCCACAGCATTTTGAGTCTCATAGCTCTATTCTGTATTTATCGTAAAGTGCTCGCATCTGTTTCTCAAGGAAACCTCTTTAAGCTCTTCACGTCTTTTCAATTTAGCGATTTTACAGTTTCCAGGTTTTTTCCCCCCCTTAAATCAGCAACAAAAAGAAGATAGAAACACAAAGGGAAACATTTATCTGCCTCCTTGACAGTCTTTGTAGGCCTACTGTGCTTGCAAAATTATAACCTCTTGCTGCTTGTAACACGTCGTTTCAAACACTTACTTCACTTCTTTGACGATGACAGCGATGAATGTTGCCGTTTTTTTTCTGTCACTTCTCCAACTGCTCTAACAGGAGTCACATGTCGGGGGAATAACACCCTATTACGTCTCCCTGCGGTGAAATAACAGCTCTGCGTCCTTCTTAGTGGCTTCTCCTCCCCCCATGCCCCCACCACGGCCTCATCTAAGGCGGCATGTGGCTCAGGAGGTAGAGCGGGAAGGTTGCTAGTTTGATCCCCGTCGTCTCCTAGCTAGAGCGTCAAGGTTTTTCCCGGAGCAAGACGCCTCGCTCTGACTGCTCCCGACGAGCTGGCTGTCGCCTTGCATGGTTGACACCGCCGTCGGTGTGTGAATGTGTGCATGAATGGGTGAATGTAAGTGTGATGTTGTACAGCGCTTTGAGTTTTTTTTTTAATCTACGAGACACCATTAAACAAGTTCTTAACTTCCCTTAACGTCCCCCCCTAAACCATCTCCAGCCCAGTACGGGGCAGCCCATTAACGGCAGTCCGGTCGGCCATGTTGTGCTAGCCTAATAATAAAATAAATCAAAGCACCCCACAGGCTCCCCCCGTCTGCATTAAGTTGTCAGCCTCACTTATTCGGAGACACAATATCCTTGAGCCTTTGCACTGCGAGAGCTGTGCCAGATTTGTTGCCTCCGTCCAACTGGTGGTGGTGGTGGTGGTGGTGGTGGTGCTGCTGACTGGTGAACTGGTATTGAGGGGTTGGTGGAGGAGGGGGGGAAATTAACGAGTCCTTGAACTCACGAGTACATCATTCAACGACCGCTTTCTCAGCCACTTCCTGTCGTATAATGGTGAATGTCTTTCAAACCCCCCCCCTCCCCCCGGGTGCCCACAGCTGTCCTGAGTGTTCCCACACTATCAAAGGATGGGGAACAGTTCTATTAGTGACTAATCTGTAGCGTGAGTAAGTAGGCCGACTACATGTTAATACACCACCACCACCACCACCCCTCCCCCTCCTCCTCCCACTCGCTTTGCTGTGATTGAAGACATCTGTAAGCCGTCCGGCCGCGTTATGTACATCGTTTGTATGCGTGCACATCAATATCCATAGGTTAGCTGGAGAAGTCACAGTGAAGAAGTAGCATTGAAAAAAACAAACGGGTAATGATGGTGCGGTAATTGTAGTGACAATTCAAGCCACTAGGGGCTGTTCGTGGGAGGCCGCACATAGTGCAGGTTTAAGTTGCCATTTAAGTCCCCCCCCCCCCCCCCCATCCTTCAGAATCATGCTGTCGATTCGTTCTTTCAGCCGGACATGGTTGAATGTTGACACAGATTAACAGTGAAAAATGTGCCTTTCCTTTCCCTACACATGTCGCTAGCTGAGGGTGTGGCGTTTTAATTATCCTAGCATTAGCCTAGTATTTCCACAGTATTCAAAATAAGGGAAATTCAAAAAGTTACAAAGTTACAAACATCCAAGTGTCCATGGAACGGACTGTGAACGATTTTGCTTATTTGACTTAAGGGCAACATGACAACATTTCCTTGACATACATCTTAAGTTTGGGAGAAAATAAGCCTTTATAAGTCAGCCACTGACTTATGACCGCCCATAGAATAGTCCAGACCAGCACTTTTGGATAACCACTCATGTAGCCGACCTATTCAAGTGGGGGCAACATATATTTAGTGAGTGGTCTAGAAGCTGACCGAAACGGACACAGACGTGATAAACCACGTCAAACGCACCACAGGACTTGAGATGTTTGTCCGGAAATAACGTAGCGTACAGTAGATTGAAGCCTTGGTTATACGGTTTGTTTTGCTAGGCCAAAGTGCAGATCAAGGAGTATGTCTTTACGGAGAAATACCTCCCTGAGTTTATTTATGAATTATTAGTGTATGACATTATTGCCATCTGTGTTTAATAATAAGGAAGGCAGTAGCTGTGTGTGTGTGTGTGTGTGTGTGTGTGTGTTTGTGTGTGCGTGTGCGTGTGTAAGCGCGTGTGTGTATAAGATCTATCTTGTTTCAGAAGCAGCCTCTCAGTACTGTCCAAAGAAGTTGCAGAAACACTCAAAGCACAACACTGACCAAAATACATTTCAGCTAGTTGTAGTAAAATATAGCATATACTTATAGAGCCTATATTTAGGACCTGGTACTGCTGTTGGCTTTCTGCATGGGGTGGCCTTTATAATGCTGAATAAATGTTAATGCTTTTGTATGTATTCTGTTACATACATTGTAGACATATTAATCCATCATCAACTGCGCTCCTGTTTGTGTCAGAGCTGTCCAGAATCCGACCGGGCAATCAGATCCGGTCCCGAACTGGTCCAAGCCGATCAGAATCTTTCGATTGACATGTTTCCTAACACCACAGACCCCCTGAATTGCAATTAGCCTGCATGGAACGAATTGGTTGAGTTATTCACTGACCTGGTAGCTTCAGCTGTACTATTGACATGTTTGAAAAAAATCCACAAAGGGAAATGTTGTGTTTGGGTGGGTGGGCGAGGGTTCATTGATTGATCAATGAATGCTGCGGTGGCTGTCTCAGCATGGCCTTTTGTATTTATCGATTGCTTGTTTCTTTACGTCAAACGCGACGCAGCTTGCGTAGGTCAGATGCAGAATCGTCCCGATGATGTCATGTTTGGCTGGGGGTTGACCTGCATGAAGTTTGTGTGCGTCTTTGTGCTTTTGTGTGCATGTACGTGCGCCTGTTCACGTGCACTGTGTGCCTGTTGTCATGTGACGGTGAGTGTGGTTGCTCTCTCTAACTCTAGCTTTTAGTTCTGGCAACAATGCAACTCCACTAGGCCTGCAGTGCCAGAGCGGCTGCACCTCTAGGCTTTGAGGCTTTGATGGCGCGATCCTTTTCGATGAAAGAGGTTTCATTTTGGAGGTGCTAGCGGAGATGCATCCAACCAGGCTGACAGCCAGACATCCAAAGCAAACTCAGACTGCTGTTGTTTGGCTGCATGTTGGATTGCGCCATGTTTTATGAGTTGCTTAGCTTTTTCACTTCATCCCAGTGTCCCGATGATATGGGTTTATGTCTGACGTATGCACGCACCCACGCATGCATATGCATATACACACGCACGCATAGGCACATACGTGCACGCATGCACACATACACGCACGCACACACACACACCTGTGCGCGTGTGTATCCGTATATCCCGTTGTATCCATGCGTGTCTGTGTGTGTGTGTCTGTGTGTACCTGTGGCCTGCGGCGACTAATGATGTACGAGCTTGCGACGTGATAGGGCAGCACCTCCCCTCTGTCCTTGTGTGTTTCTCTTTGCCTCCTCCAAATGTTTCCTGAATTCAGTCCCACTCCTTCTGTTTGACTCCTTCATTGCTCTCATATCTCTCGCACTGCAACAGCTTTTAAGGGATACAGTTTCCTATTAACTTTAACAGGCAATCATCAGTAAAGAACTAAATAGACTATACAATTGAAATTGACCTTCTTGTGTTTTATGGGAAGTAGTTGACTCTGTTGCTATATCGTATTTGAATCCCTCTTCTTGTTAAACTGCTTAATCCATTTATAGTCTCCACCCTTATGGCGATGGTGTTCGACGTCCAGCAAAAAAGTACTGGGTCTGATTCCCGTAGTTCCGGAGTGCAACTGTTCCCTTGAGCAAGGTACCCCTAACTGATGATTGATGAAATTATCTAAAAGATGAATTACTTTATTTTCATCCGATCTATTCTATAATTGTATGATTGAAGACATGTTGCTATTGTAGACATGTTGTCAATAATAACAACAAACTGACAAAACAGTTTGCTGGCAAACACAGAGGCACAATTAATGACGTGGTCATCCCCGGACATTCAAACGGCTAAAAGGCCAGACTCAGGATGTGTTACATTTTCGAGTTCTCCGGCTGACCTAGCCTCCACAAATAGAGCATGTATTTGGCGGTGTAAAAGTCGAAAAGCCGCCGAAACACCGCTGGAAGTACAGTTGGCCTGTTTATGTCTTGCTGGGCAGACTGAGATGGAGGTGTGGAAAAGGTCATTACTTTTAACGGCGTCTCCCTCTCACTCTCCTGCCTCACCTTCCTTCCTCTTAAACACACTCTTCCACTCCACCCTGAACTTCCCTGGGACAGCCCACGCCTGTAGACTCAGAGTGTGTGTGTGTGTGTGTGTGCGCATGTGTGTGTGCGTGTGTGTGTGTGTGTGTGTGTGTGTCTGCCTTTCTGTCTGTCCGTCAGTGTGAGGTTACTGTGTTTTTGCTGTGTGTGTCTTTATGCACTGTCTGTCTGTGTGTGTGTGTGTGTGTGTGCGTGTCTGCCTTTCTGTCTGTCTGTCTGTCAGTCTGAGGGTTATTGTGTTTTTGCTGTGTGTGTCTTTATGCACTGTATCTGTCTGTGTGCGTTTTTGTGTGGGTGTGTGCCTCTCTATCTCTTTATGTGTGTGTGTGTGTGTGTGTGTGTGTGTGTGTGTGTGTGTGTGTGTGTGTGTGTGTGTGTGTGTGTGTGTGTGTGTGTGTGTGTGTGTGTGTGTGTGTGTGTGTGTTTGTGTGTGCGCGCGCGTCGGTCATTCGCTCCAGGGGGTGGGAGGGGGGCTAAACACAGAACAGTGATTCAGCAGACTCCAGACAGCACACAGGAACCTTGTAGCGTTGCCGTAGGGACACACACACACACAAACTCACACACACACACACACACTCCCTTATTTCAGCGATTTACCGAGTAGTTAATGAGCCTTGTGACTGCTGTTGTTTTAAAATAGCCGGTCCTGATATATAACTGAAGCAGCCTGTTCTATTTGATGCTCTCATAAAGAGGATGAAGTGCTGTTATTCTCCTCTCCGCTCTGACGGTATATTTAGGAATTATACGAGAAAGACGTTTTTTTTTACGTGGTTTTGAATGGACGTGGTGTAGGGACAGCTGCAAATCTCTTCCATCCTTTGTCTTGTACACGCACATAGTACGCGTGCACACCCGCACAGATACACACACACACACACACACACACACACACACACACACACACACACACACACACACACACACACACACACACACATATGCATGCACACGCACTTGCACACAGACACACAGCCAACACACACAGACACATTTACATGCACACACTCAGTTAAACAAGCAGAATAGACAGGCATAACCAGAAACAGACACACACACACACACACTGACAAACCAACACAGATACAAAGATACACAACATACACCTAAACACACATAGTGGTAGACAGACAGACAGACAGACAGACAGACAGACAGACAGACAGACAGACAGACAGAAAAACACAGACAGAGAGAGAGCGAGACACACACACACACACACACACACACACACACACACACACACACACACACACACACTCACACACACACACACACACACACACACACACACACACACACACACACACACACACACACACATTTGTAAAGTGGTACATTAATGAGGTTTGGTGTCCTCTTTCCTCCTTTCATTGGATTCAGCCTCATCTCGTTCACATCAGTCAGGGCCCCACCGGCCCCTTTGCTCCGCAGTATCACAGCAGTCCTGTAATTACCACTGGCTCTCCATCTGACTTCTATCTGTTCCTCTGTGTCTGTGTGTATGTCTCTGTGTGTCTCTGTCTGTGTGTTTGTGTTCCTCTGCGTGTCTGTGTGTGTGTGTCTGTGTGCATGTGTGTGTGTGTGTGTGTGTGTGTGTGTGTGTGTCTGTGTGTCTCTCTCTCTGTCTTTGTCTTCGTGGGTCTCTGTGTGTGTGTGTTTGTGTGGGTGTGTGCGTGTATGTGTGTCTGTATTTCTGCGTGTGTGTGTGTGTGTGTGTGTGTGTGTGTGTGTGTGTGTTTGTGTGTGTGTGTGTGTGTATCTCTCTCTCTGTCTGTGTGTGTGTGTCTGTCGATGTGTGTGTGTTTGTGTGTGTCGCTCTCTCTGTCTGTCTGTCTGTTTGTGTGTGTCTGTGAGTGTGTTCGTGCGTCTGTTGTGTTTATACGTGTGTTAATCTGTGTATGCGTGTGTGTGTCTGTTTGTGTGTATGTGTGTGTGTACGTGTTTTAGTCTCTGTGTGTGTGTGAGTCTGTGTATATACGCGTTTGAGTGTGTGTGTGCGTGTGTGTGTGTCTTTGTGCATCTTTGTGTGTGTCTGGGCTTTCTCGAGACAGGAATGAAAATGGGAGGCAGGCTTTGGGGGGATGGGAGTCCAACACAGACTGGGGAGTCAGAATGAGAGTTAGTGTTTTCGTTCATGAAGTAGTATAACTTTCGTACAGTTCGCTGTCTTCGGCACGGTAGCGCAATAGAGATGGCCCTTCTGTATTGCTCTATTACTGGGTGACATCGGGTTCGAGTACCGTTGAGTATGGTATGGGGTGAATGAATGTGAGGGACAGTGTCTCGTTCGCCATAGAATGCGCTTGTTCTTAATTTACCTATTTTCTAAAGTCAACCACAAGTTCTGAACATCTGTCTTTGAGCGTCTCGATGGGGCAACGGAGATAGCCGATGTTATCTGTGGGAAACCTAAAAATGTCATGTGAGATCTGAGTTCAAATCCTGTCAACCCCACTCTCCTTGGGATCCTGATTAATTTAATGAAACAATGACATTAAACGTAAAGTAATTACAAACTTTGAAGAGTTGAAAGGTTGTTATGGAACAATGTTGTTATGTCAATTCAATTTAATGAACTTTTATCAAAACATCCTTGATAAAAGTTGAGAGAGCTCATGAGGATCTGTTCCAGAGAGATGGGGTCGATTTTTGTCATGGGTAGTTTTGTGGGAATTATAGTCTGGTGATTGGATCCATTCCCTCATCCATTCATTCCCAATGTCCGTCTGGACGAATGGATGTCTGTGAATGAGTGAACTCATTCACAGACATCCAGACATTCACGTCATTGCCACTCATCCATTCCCAATGAACGTCTGATATAATGGATGTCTGTGAGTGAACTCATTCACAGACATCCATTCACCAGACAGTGTTTCCCACAAACCCACCCAGGGCAGGAGTCAACTGCTAGTATAGCTTCCGAGCCTTTCCCTGTGTCCGTGTCTCGGTGGCGTCTGATAGCCGATGTTACCCTTGGTAAAACTTAACAATGTCATGTGAGGTCTTGAGACCACGGTTCAAGTCCTTCCCACCACACTCTCCTTAGAATAGAAACAATGACATAAATGTAAATTATATACTTTGCCCAAACCATTGAGGCGATTTAGAGGTTTGAGTCCCGTTAAAGGGGGTCTTGTGGTCAAGTCCTGCCCACCACAATCTCCTTGGGATCCTAATTAAATTAACAGAAAGAGGGTTCCATCGCGACGAGACACTGCCACTCCCATTCACCCTGTCACTCTCATTCACCCTGCCACTCCCATTCACCCTGTCACTCTCATTCACCCTGTCACTCTCCTTCACCCTGTCACTCTCATTCACCCTGCCACTCTCATTCACCCTGCCACTCTCACTCACCCTGTCACTCTCATTCACCCTGCCACTCTCATTCACCCTGTCACTCTCATTCACCCTGTCACTCTCACTCACCCTGTCACTCTCATTCACCCTGTCACTCTCACTCACCCTGCCACCCTCATTCACCCTGTCACTCTCATTCACCCTGTCACTCTCACTCACCCTGTCACTCTCATTCACCCTGTCACTCTCACTCACCCTGCCACCCTCATTCACCCTGTCACCCTCATTCACCCTGTCACTCTCATTCACCCTGTCACTCTCACTCACCCTGTCACTCTCACTCACCCTGTCACTCTCATTCACCCTGTCACTCTCACTCACCCTGTCACTCTCATTCACCCTGTCACTCTCATTCACCCTGTCACTCCCATTCACCCTGTCACTCTCACTCACCCTGTCACTCTCATTCACCTTGTCACTCTCATTCACCCTGCCACTCTCATTCACCCTGTCACTCCCATTCACCCTGTCACTCTCACTCACCCTGTCACTCTCATTCACCCTGCTACATGTATAAGACCACCACTTTAATGTTTACTAAACAAGCAAGGCCCAAATCACTTTGATGAACACAGTGCGTGTCGCACACACACACACACACACACACACACACACACACAAACACACACAAACACACACACACACACACACACACACACACACACACACACACACACACACCCACAGCTGTGTGCGGACTCCTCATCGATCCACAGTACTCGGTACATGGCGTCGATGCACCACCACAGGGACCCCTCGTCTCTATCAACCGAGACCCCCGAGCAATCTGCTCCTTTCAGCTGCATCCGTCCCCACATGTCTGGGGGTCCCCTTGAGGCAGGCGTCGGACGGCAGCTGTGTGCGACAGCACCCTGACATCAGGGGATGGAAACCCCGGTCGAGACGCGGCAACGCAGACCGACTGACGGTGTGAACCAATCAGAATCCAGACTTGATGGGCGGGGAAACTACAACAAACTATAGAGGGTGGGGTTGGGGCTGGCAGGGTTGGAGGGGGGGGGGGGGGGGGCGAAGGAACGAAGAGTGATGGAGAGGAAGGGAAGAGGGTCTGCAGTAGACGCAGTAATTGCTGAGTGTATTAAGAACGGGTGCATTGTCTTTAGAAAAGGGTTCTGGGAAAGACCCTCGCTCCATGCGTGCGTGTGCGTGTGCGTGTGTGTGTGTGTGTGTGTGTGTGTTTCTGTGTGTTTGTCCTTTCATTTAAAAATTGTGTTCTGTAGAGGAAATGGCCAAAGTGGGGTTGATGGTGTGTGTGTGTGTGTGTGTGTGTGTAGGGGGGTTTCTGAACCCATTACTAAATTGAAAAGAGAGCCGGGTTAACGGGGCATGGTGCGCTTCTATACGTCGTTCATCATCTCGACTATGAATATGAAACTCGATTGAGTTAAGTTCGCATGACAACGGGCAACACACACACCCGGTTGGCTTGCTACGGTCCGAGTCTCTGTTTGGAGTACATGAATGGCGTGGGGGGGGGGGGGGGGGGGGGGGGGGGGGACGGCGTGTGGGGGGGGGGGGGGGGGGGGGGGGGGGGGGGCGGCGACGGCGTTGTGTGGAGCCACATGTGGAGAGGGAAGGATTTGTATTCCGTCGAGGCAGAACCTAAAAACATGGCTGCATTCAGTAGGAACCGTGACGACCTAAGGGAACGCTTGTGTGCCATTGATGGCATCTCCTCATGCTACTGTTGATGGTCTGAATACACTATTACTCTTCATCCCCACTCTCTCTTTTACCATTCAGCACCCTCTTTTTTTCGAACCTATTGTTTCACTCGTCTATTTCCCCATCACTCTAAAAGTCTCCTTCTTTCTCTCTCTCCCTCCTTCTCCTCCATTCTCTTTTTCTCCTTCTCCATCCTCCCCAGAGTCTCTCTCCCATTTTCATACCGCCCTCATACCGCCCTCTCTCTACGTGTACTCCCATCTCTTATTCTCCATCTGAGTGGTGCTTTGGAAGACTGGCAAAGACTCCTCTCTCTCCACCACTCACTGATTTCCTATGGGGCCGTTGGACATGCGGTGAGACACAGATATGACAACATCCTTCACGCACGATTTACCCCCAACGGATTTATCTCCTGTGTCAACAGCTCTGCCGAGCTGTCAGAGAGAGATCTTGAGAGACACTGAAGGAGAGAGAGAGAGAGGGAGAGAGAGAGAGAGAGAGAGAGAGAGAGAGAGAGAGAGTGAGAGCTCCGATGGGGAATTCAGAGCAGCCGTTGCTCTTTTTTGACAGAATGTTGGACTTAGCGAAGTCACGCTAGCTAGCGCTGTTCTGTGTGGGAAAGAGAGAGAGAGAGAGAGAGAGAGAGAGAGAGAGAGAGAGAGAGAGAGAGAGAGAGAGAGAGAGAGAGAGAGAGAGAGAGAGAGAGAGAGAGAGAGAGAGAGAGAAGGAGGAGAATGCGACAGTGTAACCCGGGTGTTTTTAACCAGTATTTTGATTATTTACACTGCTCCTAGCAGGGGGTCAAAACATCGGCTTGGAAAATGTAAGAAACCTCTGAGAATTTAGATGGAACTGTTGCTCAACATTACATCCGTGAGCACATGTTGGCTTTGCAAAACTGTGTTGTGTTTGCAGTGCTGTTGGCAGTGGTTCAATATCAATGTCTGTTTTACCTTTTTAAAACTTCTTTCCAAACTACACACTTAAATCAAACACAACCCCTAGTCGATATAAGTGCCTTAGACAGCTCCTCTAGAAAAAACAGACCTCTATTCTACAGGTCTGGTTTGTCTAGAAGAGCTGTCTTTCTCCAAATCACTTTTTTTCTGTTATTTTCTTTTCCCCTCCCCCGCCCTTTTCCTCTCTTATTTCTCCAGAAAAATCTGTCAGCGCGCAGGAAGGACACATTCTTGGCGCAGGCGTCCCGCCGGAGCCTCAGGTATTGATAACGAGGACCGACGTGTGAGAATATCCTGCAGTCAGAAGCACTTAGAGCGGGCGGATTATGACACGAAACACCACCCACCCTCATCCCCAGCCGGGGGTGTGTGTGTTTAATACAATAGCTTCCGCTCCCCTTGTCATGCATGTCCGTTTAAGACTGGGGAAATTAGATTTTGTCCATTCTAGCTCTGCGGTAACAGAGAGTAGAGAGGAGAGAGCGGCCCCCTATTTGGGCATATTTAGACTCGCTTTGGTTAATGAAATGTTATCTAAACCATGCGGCCTGATAAATGTGTGGAACGGAAAACAAAGTGCTTACAAGCCGTTACACAATCCCCCCCGTCACTCTCTCTCTTTCTCTCTCTTTCTTTCTCTCTGTTTCTCTCTCTCTCTCGCTCTCTCTCTCTCTCTCTCTTTCTCTCCTACCTCTCTCTCTGTCTGTTTCTGTCTTTTTCTCTGTCTCTGTGTCTCTCTCCCTCTCTCTCTGTCTGTCTCTGTCTCTCTCTCTCTCTCTGTCTCTCTCTCTCTCTCTCTCTCTCTCTCTCTCTCTCTCTCTCTCTCTCTCTCTCTCTCTCTCTCTCTCTCTCTCTCACTCTCGAAAATGAGTATACGATTAGCAGAGATGGTGACTTTGTGAGGACCTATGAGGGGGAAGCTGAGAGCACTCTGCAGACTCACACAAACTTGCACTCTTGCACGCACACAAAGACACAAGCAAAAACACACGTACACGCACACACACACAGTTTCCCCTATTCTACAACAATTGTTTATTTTTCTAAATACATTTAGTTTTCTCTTTGTCAAGCAAACACGCACGCACACACACACACACACACACACACACACACACACACACACACACACACACACACACACACACACACACACACACACACACACACACACACACTCATTCTACAATTTCTTTGTCTATAACCATTGTTTATTCTACTAAATACGTTGTCTCAATTACTTTAGCCAAGCATGTAAACAATAAACTCCAAGTGGGTCAGGCAGCCTCCCAATCACCCCATTTGAAGCTACTTTGTTTTGATAATCCTCTCTGTCTTTTGGGTGACCTATGTTTCTTCACCGCTCTCTCTCTCTCTCTCTCTCTCTCTCTCTCTCTCTCTCTCTCTCTCTCTCTCTCTCTCTCTCTCTCCCTCTCCCCCACTCTCTCTCTTTCTCTCTCTCTTTCCCCCACTCTCCCTTGCAGTCATCAACTGTATCTTAATAGTATTACTTTAATAGCCCCCTCTCTCCCTCCACTTCCCCTCAAACTCCTTATGTTAACTGAATAAAGCTGATAGCGTTACGAGGAGGTCAGTGAGGGGAAGGCCGATACGGGGGCAGTCATGTGACAGTCAGGCGTGGCGGGGAATACCGGAAGGTGGGCGCGTTGCAATTCCAGACATTTACAAAATGCCTATTTATCCCAGCCCCAACCAATTTATTGTCAAGTACTTTGTCAACTTTCTATTGCCCCCCCCCCCCCCCCCCTGGAAAAATCGCAGCAAACTATGCTCTGAAAACTATATATTTAATATCGATAGCGTTAGCTCCAACTCCCGCCACTAGAGGCTGCTAGTGGTCAGACGTACGTCAGACGTCATAGTGCAGGTTTAAGTTTGACATGTGTGATTAGTACCTGTACAGTGTTGAATAAAATAAACATATGTTATTTGAATTGGTGTATTCACACTGGAATGATTTGGCTGTTTTAAAATTGAGCAAGTTAATCCTTTTTTAAATGTATGTTTTTTTTAAATAAATGTATACCATTAGTTCAATGTTTCTAAGCTTAGTTGCTTGAGCGAAGACCATACATGTAACAATAGACTGCTCCTCTTACACTGTTGTCGGTTGAAATAGAGCCAAGCTGGTTTATCTACCTGCAGGTTCCTACCTCCTGGCCTCACAGGCTCAGCAGCACTAGGTTCCCACACTGAAGGTGAGGGGGTGTGTGTGCGTGTGTGTGTGTGTGTGTGTGTGTGTGCTTGTGTGCATTTATATTTGTGTATATGTGCGTGTCTGTGTATGCTTGTGTGTGTATGTGTGCGTGTCTGTGTGTATGCTTGTGTGTGTGTGTATGCTTGTGTGTGTGTGTGTGTGTGTGTGTGTGTGTGTGTGTGTGTGGGTGTGCTTGTGTGCATTTATACTTGTGTGTGTGTATGCTTGTGTGTGTGTGCGTGTGCTTGTGTGTGTGTGCTTGTGTGTGTAGGCAGAGTGTGAACAGGCCGTCACATAACCTGAGCATTCACACGTGCCTGCCGCTCCAGGCTTGTCCCGCACACGTTCTCACACATGCACACACACAGATATACAGATATGACTTTTAAGCCGACGTGCAAACGCACACACACACACGCAACGTTCGGTCACAAAAGCACAATCTCTTTGGTTTCTTGTGACGAGAAGAGACAAGATCTGGCCGTCTTAGCGTTATCAGATATCTGGGGAGGGAAAGCTTTCACTTTATTTTATTGAAGTCATGCAGAAAGTGAAAGACAAGACAAACAAGTGAGGTGGGATATTAAGCAAGACAGAAAGAGACACCGGGATTATAGAACCTAAAAAGGAAGATGTTTTCCCGCTGATTGATGGATGGATGATTGTATATATGGTGCATCGTATATATATACATATATGTGTATATGTACGCATGTATGTAAGTATGCTTCTATGTACAGTATATAGTTATGTATGCATACAGTGTGTATGGGTGGTTTATATTTTATACTGTATATACTGTATGTATGCTTGTAAATATGGTGTATATTGTATATGTGATGCAAACTGTTTGTACGGGTGGTGTTTATAATGTGTATGGGTGGTGCATAGTGTATATGTGATGCTTACACTGTATGGGTGATGTATATTGTATATGTGATGCATACATTGTGTATGGGTGGTGTATAGTGTATATGTGATGCATACTGTGTTTATGGGTGGTCTGTATGGGTGGAGTATAGTATATATGTGATGCATACTGTGTTTATGGGTGGTGTACACAGTGTGTATGGGTGGTGCATGTGAGACTAGTCCTGTGTGTCTCTCGCCAGTGGGAGGTCTGCGAGGCCTTCCCCAGGGTGCCTTGATGTACCCCACCCACCCAACTTTGTGACCCCCTAACTTTATAAAGTTAATAACATTTCCCCCTGCTCTTGCTTTAAAGACCCCCGCAAGACTCATAGGGGCGAGGGGGGGGAGAGAGAGAGAGAGAGAGAGAGAGGGGGAGAGAGTGAGAGAGAGAGAGAGGGGGAGAGAGAGAGAGAGAGGGAGAGAGGGGGAGAGAGATAGAGAGAGAGCGAGAGAGAGAGGGGGAGAGAGAGAGAGGGGGAGAGAGAGATAGAGAGGGAGATAGAAAGGGGGAGAGAGAGAGAGAGAGAGAGAGAGAGAGAGAGAGAGAGAGAGAGAGAGAGAGAGAGAGAGAGAGGGGGAGAGAGAGAGAGAGAGAGGGAGGGGGAGAGAGAGAGAGAGAGAGAGAGAGAGAGGGAGGGGGAGAGAGAGAGAGAGGGAGAGGGAGGGGGAGAGAGAGAGAGGGGGGGTCTGTAGTGTGGGCCGTGCAGCAATGTGAAAGCAGGGCTGTCCGTGTATAGGGGCTCCCTGTGCTGCTGAATGGAGGTTTGTTTCCAGCCGGTGGTCATCTAGGAAGATGCATTTAAAGTCGTGTGTGTGTGTGTGTGTGTGTGTGTGTGTGTGTGTGTGTGTGTGTGTGTGTGTGTGTGTGTGTGTGTGTGTGTGTGTGTGTGTGTGTGTGTGTGTGTGTGTGTGTGTGTGTGTTTGGGTGCGTGTGTGCGTGTGTGTACTGTATGCATACTGTGTATCTGAGAGTGATTGCATGCGTGTGTGTGTGTGTGTCTGTAAGTCTTCTGGGTTGAAAAAAAAAAGAACGACTTAAAAAACGAATAAATCTGTAATCAATCCAGACCCCCCCCCCCCCCCCCCCCTGTAGTCTGCCTGCACCACCAGTTAAACCACCCTCAGCCTTCCCCCCCCCCCCGCATCCCCTACAAATATGTGTAATTCCAGACACATGTCTCTTCGGAGCGGTCATCATCATCATTATCAGCAGTAGCGGCAAATCTAAGTGGAGAAGAAAGAAGTAGCAGTTGAAGCAAGCGGTTGGGGTTCGGTTGAGGAGGGTGTACTCACAGTGGGACTGATTATGAATCTTAAAGGGGTCTGAATCAGGTTTTAATAAACTGGCTTAGAGTTTACCTTACAGCCTATGTCTCTTTCTTGTTTGTTCTTTCTTTCTATGTGTACATCATATGTCTTTTCCGTCATTGTTGTATTTTCAGAAGGCCACCAATGCCAACGTTAGATCCATTCTATTGGCGACTCCATAACTATCAGGGGTCACGGTTGAGTCTCAGAGGACTGACACCCCTAACATGTTAATCCATGTTATATATATACTGTGCACTCGCTTCAGGCTAAATGGTTGCACTGCAAAAAGAGATAGTACAACTACTAGGGCCTTTAAAAGTCCTACTTAAAAGGCATTTTATTTTTATTTGTATTGATGTGTGTGGAATGTTGTTTAATAAAACCAGTGATACGTTACTTTGACTCAGAATCGCTTAGAGCAGGTGTTTTATATGTAGGCCGGCCTACATGAGTATAAGGGACTACGATTATATAGATAGACACATTAATCCTCGTGCCGGCAGCTCTCTTCGTTTTTGTAATAATTCATTCGTCATCTTGGCACGAAACCAAAGGTCATGTGCATTCCTTGCAGAGTCTTTCGGGCAATCGTTAAACGATGAAATCAACTTCTCACATCATAATGTAATTGGTCTACAGTCTTTTATCAAACATAAACACATGATGCATGTGGTTTTCCCTTGTGAGAGTGAAAAGGGCAAATTTTAGGCAAGGGTGTTTTGAATGAATAATTCTAACTCATACAAGCAGTGTTTTATTGTTCCATGTGTGGATTCTGATGCACAGGTTTAACTTCCGAAAGACGCAGAGATATAATGAGGAGACTCTGGATCCAATCAGATATACACGCTCCAAATACATGCATAATCAGCAGACTTCTGCTTTATGTTCTCAAATATCTCCACAGTAACAGCTTCTGTCTCGCTGTCTATTTATCTGTCTGTCTGTCTGTCTGTCTGTCTGACTCTCTCCTGACCCTACTTTCTCTGTCTCTTTCTCTCTCTTTTTATTTATATATCGGTCTTGCTCTTTCCCTTCTCCTTCTTTCTCTCTCTCTCTCTCTCTCTCTCTCTCTGTCTCTCTCTCTCTCTCTCTCTCTCTCTCTCTCTCTCTCTCTCTCTCTCTCTCTCTCTCTCTCTCTCTCTCTCTCTCTCTCTCTCTCTCTCTCCCCTCCCTCCCTCCCTCTCTCTCACCTTTCTTTCTTTCTTTATCTCTCTATCCTTCTCTCTCTCTCTCTCTCTCCCTCTCCCTCCATCTCTCTCTGTCAGATCCACACTTTCACACAAAAGAAAAGAACAAGCATGTCACAACAGATCGGCTGTTTGTTAGAGAGTCCCACGCTAATCGCAACAATGTGTTTGTCCATGCATGAGTGTGTGTGTGCATGCGTGCTCCCATGAGTGCTAACAGCTAACCAGCTAGCCAGCTTTGTTAATACCCTACAATTTGCCATGGATAAGTCAGGGACCTAACTTCAGCGCGGGGGGGGGGGGGGGGGGCTGATGGGGGGCAGATGTCGTAGAGGACGGGTTCAGCAAGGGTTCAAGGGGAAGGGAGGCATCATTTTGATAATTAGGCTAAAGTTTGAGGGGACCCCCTCCTCTGTGAACCTGGGCTCAGGGTTTTGGGGTGTCTGGTCCTACTTTGCCACATGGATTCAAGTACAGATCTTTTCTGACTGGTCGCATGATTTATGTGCAGCGCAAGAATTGACAGCATTAAGGTGTGGGGGTGTGGGTCTGTGTGTGCGTGTGTGGGTCTGTGTGTGGGGGTGTGGGTCTGTGTGTGCGTGTGTGGGTGTGATGGACGCGTTTATGATTTATGTGTGGCGCAAAGAACTGTCATTCTGCCGCAGGTTGTGGGTGTTTTCAGTGTGTGTGTGTGTGTGTGTGTGTGTGTGTGTGTGTGTGTGTGTGTGTGTGTGTGTGTGTGTGTGTGTGTGTGTGTGTGTGTGTGTGTGTGTGTGCGTGCGTGCGTGCGTGCGTGCGTGCGTGCGTGCGAAAGCTTTAAACCTCTGGCTTCTGTGCGTCAAAGGTGTGTCCACCTGTGGATTCTGTGTGCTGAACGTCTGTGTATTCCTGCAAGGTAACCTCATGTATATTTATATCATCACACTGAAAATCAAACCATCCACTACAGCTTGTGTTCACTCCATACCCCATCTTTCCTGTCCTGGTTGTTCCAATCTTTCGAATTTGAAGACAAAGAGGACAATGTGTTTTAGCGTGTGTGTGTGTTCACGTGTGTTTATATGCCCGTGTGTGTGTTTATGTGTGTTGACGTGCGTGCGTGTACTTGTGTGTGTCTATAACTGTTTGCGTGCTTGTGTGTGCCTGTGTTTGTGTCCGTGCGTGCCTCTGTGTGTGCGTGCATGCGTGTGTGTGCGTGCCTACGCGTGCATGCGCGCTCACGTGCGGTGTGAGTGGAGGAAGGGGCTGCTGCTCTGTCCCTCAGATGGTTTCTCCATCTCCTATGTGAAATCCAGATGGAGGAGGCTGGCTGCACGACATGGCCTACAGCGCTGCAGCCTGGGCCCTCTCACGTCGAGCTGGGGTGGGACGGTCCGGGCGGAAGGGGGCTTTGGAAAACGGAGCGCGGAGCATGGAGCTGAATGGAGCGGTGCGAGATGTCATGTCATGCGTGTTCACGGCAATCGGGTGTGTGGCGGTGGATGTTGCGGTTTGTTTTGGACGGGAGAGAAGGGGGGGCGAGGGACCTAGCGATAGAGGGAAGGGGAGGAAGTAGAGAGAGAAAAATAAATAGTGCATTTTAGCGAGAGAGTTGGCATGAGAGACGGAACAGAGAGAGAGAGAGAGAGAGACAGAGAGAGAGAGTGGGAGAGAGAGACAGACAGACAGACAGAGAGAGAGAGACTCACACACAGGAATAATTATGAATTATTAGCATTGACAGAAGACATTGGGCAGAATTTTTAATTGAGAGAGAGAGAGAGAGAGAGAGGGAGAGGGAGAGAGGGGGAGAGAGGGAGAGAGAGGGAGAGAGGCGTTTTAATGGAACTATTAGAAGCACATGCACAATCTTCTGTGAATCTCATTGCCACTAAGTGTCAACAATGAGATTACAATCAGATTATCTCCAGCCTGTGTTCCCGTCTCCTCTGTTATGTGTGTGGACACGCTGCGCACACGCACACACACACACACACAGTGAACGTGCGCTTTTTGCGTCCCGAAATTCAAACGTCATTTGGGGCACTCTAGAAGCTTTTTAACTATGAATAAATAAATAACTAAAACGGGGGAATGGAGCAAAGGTCGGGGGTCAAAGTTGAACCTTTTTACAACCGGAAGGAAGGCGAGAAGAGAGGAAAAAGACGGAGTGAAACAAATTGAGAGACGGAAGAAGGTGAATGAAGGGTGAAGACTCGCACGGGGTCACGGCAGCGATGCTTTATGGGGTCTGGGGTGGGGGGGGGGGGGGGTGTCTGAGGGTCAGACTGGGAAGGTGGGAAGACCTTCCCAGTCAGTGTAATGTAGTGCGGGAGGGTCGGGGGGTGAGGGGGTGAGAGGGGAAGGGGCGGGAGGGGGGGGGAGTTGATGGAGGATAGACAGGGATGACAGGAGAGAGAGAGAGAGAGGGGGGGGAGAGAGGGGGGAGAGAGAGAGAGAGGAGAGAGAGAGAGAGGAGAGAGAGAGAGAGAGAGAGAGAGAGAGAGAGACGGGGGAGGAGAGAGGGGGAAGAGAGAGAGAGAGAGAGAGAGAGAGAGAGAGGGGAGAGAGGGAGAGAGAGAGGGAGGGGGGAGAGAGAGAGAGAGATAGAGACAGAGACGGGGGAAAGGAAGAGAGAGCGCTAGTGGAATAGATGAGGGAGGAGGAGACAGTGAGGAGAGGAGACCAAGGAGACAGAGGTAGGGAGTGGTACAGCGAGGGAGAGGTAGAGGAAAGAGAGCGAGAGAAACAGAGAGAGAGAGAGAGAGCTAGGGGCATGGATGTTGAGACGAGAACAGGAAACAGAGGAAGGAATGCTTCAAAGTGTCTGGCACACATTATCCTTGGAAGGTAATCAATCTTCTTTGGCTTTTTACAAAACTGCAGGAGGCCTGCCATGCACACACACACACACACATACACACACACTCGCGTGCGTGCGTGCGCAGACACAAACACATACACATCTGTGAGCTTTCCACAAACATGGTCACGGATGCACAAATACACGTGCATGTGCACACACTTGCTCACAGGGCCACACGTGCACAATCATTCACATGTGCACTTAACTCTGCACAAAAGCATGCAAATTATCCTCTCTCTACTCTTTCTCCCTCCCTAGCTCCCTCTCGGTCACACACACATGCACACACATAGAGACACGCATGCACGCGCAGTCGCGCACACACACATACACATAGACACGCTCGTGAACGCACACTCAAACAAACACTCCAAATGTCAAGAAATTACCCTCTCTCCTCTTTGTATGTTTTTTCTTCTTTCATGTCTGCCGCCTCCTCCCTCTTCTTCTTCTTCTTCTTCTTCTTCTTCTTCTTCTTCTTCTTCTTCTTCTTCTTCTTCTTCTTCTTCTTCTTCTTCTTCTTCTTCTTCAGCCACTCTGCCCTGTTCTGGTCCTCCAAAAGCAGTTTGAGATAATAGTGAGTTTGTTTTATCTTTTCTTTCCTCAATGTGTGTGTATGAGGGTGGGTGTGTGTGTTTGCACTTAAATTTCTCCGGGACATGTGGCTGCAATTCCAGAGACAGGGCTGGGACGGGGAAGGTTGGAGGGGAGTCGTGGGCACTCTCTGGGCCGGCCGTCGATGATCAGCTCTGGGTGTGTTTTGCTCTCTTTAAAGAGGGCACGCGGGGGAAAAGCTGTTCCAGAAGAGGAACCAGAGACCCACAAGAGCTCCGTAAGAGAGGGGAATCATTTCAATTACCTTCTGCCGCAGATGGCGAATGCATCCTTCAGCGTTTTATCAAAACGCCGGTGCCGAATGTCACGTGAAAACAGAGCTTCATCCGAGCTCGTACAGATGTGCTGCGAGTGTAGGATTACTGTAATGTGTGTAACGTCGGCGTGACTAAAAGTGTACAGCAGGTCCTTCAGAACTGGGAGAAGTCATGGAGCCTCTCTTTTGTTGTCGATTGGCGTTGTGTCAGCGTGCGTTGACACACGCTGTGCGTCGGATAGAAATCGACCATATTAACCGATAACTGCCCCCCCCGAAAACCAGACACAGGCTTTTAGTCAAAGCGGGCTGTCTGTCCTCTTTCTTTTTCCCTTTTTCCCACTCATAAGGCGGTTAGATCGGTCTGTGCCAACTGTCAAATCCAGACAGTGATGGGCGATCGTTTAAAGCCGCTTGCTTTCCGCCCTATTTTTTTTTGGACTAGCCGCCGCCGTTTAGCTTAGCGCAGATACGAATCGCGGGGCAATTTTGCATCCCTGCATTCATTCGTATCGTGGCGGCAGCCATTACTGGCTCCCAGTGGACCTCCTCAATAAACACATTAAGCTTCTTCTTATCTCCCCTCGGAGCGAAAGCCGTGCTATGTGTTGTGGCAGCGGTAGGCAGACACGGGCGCCGTGACAGTCCGAGACACGCCGAAAAATGCAGCGAGGGGAGGAAAAAAAAAGCAATCAGCAGTTTAATTAGCTTGAGAAGTCAGGTGGCTAGGTGCAGGGGATTCAGTTGCCCTAGGTTAATGGAGAGGACGATTTATTCCCGGCGACTTGACAATAAATCCCAAACATCTGCCCGCTATAGGCTGTGTTCGGTAACGATCACACAAATGAATGTGCTCCAGGTTGGGTTTGAGCGACACGGAACGCCTCTCCGAAGCAGAAAGTAAATCTCAGGGCTGCTCTTTTTAACTACTTTCTCCGAGCCAATCTAAAGTTTCACAGGCAACAGGCGAATGGAGTTTTGAAAATGTACCGACACGCGTGGATATGGGGGTGATAATTCACATCGGGCCAATCAATCTAACAGATGATGTCTCTCCCTCTCCCCCTTCCTCCCTCAAGCCTCTCCATTTCCCTCCCATTTGAACATGGAGTCAGATCTCGGCCAGAAGTGTTGGACCTGTCATTGCATTCTTTTCCTTCATTCACAGCTTATGACTTTGCTTTCATCCGTGTCATTCGTGAGGATGTCACATAAATTCACAATGTCAGCGCTGCAGCCTAACCTGTAAGAGTCCTTCGGCAAGATGCCAGCCCAACCTGGGATTCAACGGATGAGACTTTGGATATAAATCCAGTCCACTTGGATCAATTATCTATCGATCAGCAACTTCTTATTTGCATAACCGAACGACACAACATCATGAAAAACTAAAACAACAATTGCTGTGGGCCTTTTGACAATCTTGTTGAGACACCACAAAGTCATTTCCTAGACATTAAAGTCAGTGAATGTAGCGTGAGAAAACACAGTCCTGCCCAGTATCACAGAGAGACTGACGTTGGGTGTGTTCATATGCAACGAAAGGGTAGAGGGCTGTGTGTGTGTGTGTGTGTGTGTGTGTGTGTGTGTGTGTGTGTGTGTGTGTGTGTGTGTGTGTGTGTGTGTGTGTGTGTGTGTGTGTGTGTGTGTGTGTGTGTGTGTGTGTGTGTGTGTGTGTGCGTGCGTGCGTGCGTGTATACCAATCAGAACGAGATTGATGAGCTGAGTTTAAACATAAAACAAACAAACAAACAATCTTCTACGACAAGAAAGAGAGGGGTGGAGGGAATGAGAAAGGCAGCCGATGTAGTTATGCCCCTTGAACAATGCAACGCTCCAGCTCTGATTTTCATTATTTTCAGTCTCCTTCTCTCTCTCTCTCTCACTCGCTCTCTCTCACTCGCTCTCTCTCACTAGCTCTTCCCGTTCTGAAGTGTCTTAAGTGAGTGAAAACACACACACATGTGGAGGCACACATGTACAGACACACACACATGCACACAAAAGTGCCCACCCCCTGTCTGTTCAGCTGCCAAGGCTAAGTTACCTAAGTCTCTGAGATCCCTATCAGATTTACAGAGCTATGGTGTGTGTGTGTGTGTGTGTGTGTGTGTGTGTGTGTGTGTGTGTGTGTGTGTGTGTGTGTGTGTGTGTGTGTGTGTGTGTGTGTGTGTGTGTGTGTGTCGTGCGTGCATCCTTCCTCATTGCTGGTACATAATTTTTTCAGCGTTGATTTGTACTGAGCCTAAAGACAAACATGTCAGCAAAACACACACGTATACATGCACACACACACACACACACACACACACACACACACACACACACACACACACACACACACACACACACACACACACACACACACACACACACACACACACACAGCCTCAAACACTCTCACATACCAGTCCACTCACACACAGACAGACATGTTGATGAGATGTTTAGCTCCAGGATCTATCTGATCATTTCCACGTTGTCATGTTTAATTTGCGGGCTAAGCCTCTCTCTTTGATTTTGTTTCCTCTTGGTTAACTCTCTTCTGTTTTCAGTTGACGGTTCCAGTATAACTTGATGTTGAGTCACGTCATTTAACCATCTACCAGCAACAGACAGAAGGCTTTACCCAATCGGGGTAAACAAAATAAAACCTTCAAATTAATTCAATACTAAATACTTCAACAAAGAGACAACAAAGAGAAGAGAGGGAAACTTCAAATGCTTGGCCATTGCATTAGACTCTGCTCTCTTCCGTGTTACTCCCAAGTATAACTCATATAAATAGTTCTAAATACTGTACGATTTAGTGCTGTTATTTGGCCGTTTAGCAGAGGCGTTTATCCAAATCGACTTCCAGTGAGTTCAGATATATTAATAAACGAATGAGCAGCTAGGTGAAAGGATACGGCATCTTGTCCAAATTCAATTTAGTTCACAGGGGGGCTCTTCCCCACAACCTATCCTCTGGGGAAGTTGTTAACCCCAGCCAGCTTTTAGTTTTGCAATACTAAGCACCCCCCCCACACACAAACAGACCCTCTCACGTATACACACACACACACACACACACACACACACACACACACACACACACACACACACACACACACACACACACACACACACACACACACACACACACACACACACACACACACACACACAAACACACACTCACATATACACACAAACACACACACACACACACACACACACACACACACACACACACACACACACACACACACACACACACACACACACAAACACACACTCACATATACACACAAACACACACACACACACGCACACTCACATATGCACACAATCACACACACGCACACACACTCTGTCTCTTGTCTGTGTACCAGCGTCGTCAGACCCCCTGCCCCCAGCAGGTCGACTGGGCGTCTCCCCGTGAGTGTGTGGTGTCCCCCTGGGGGGTGAAGGGAGGGATGGAGGGAGGGGGGAGGGTGTGAGGATGGGCCGGTGGCTGTTTATTAGAAAAAAAAAAGTGAAACCGAAAATGCAGTCGTAACTCACGGGGGGCTGCGGCCCTGATGGATGCTCTGGCCAGACCGCCCAAGGCCGCGTTCAGACAGCGCAGCCTCCCCCCCTGCCTCACCCTCCACCTCACCCTCCTCACCCAGCTCTCAACACCCCCCCCCCCCCCCCCCCCCCCACCACGCACACACACCTCACCTGCGCCCCTTACCCTCCCATCAACTCCCCCCTCTCTCCTCCCAGGTTATCTCTCTTCCCTCTTCTCCGTTTACTTTTTTTCCTCCGCAGTTTTCCCTTTCCGTCCCGCCCTCGATCCCTTCCTCCCCCCCTCCCTCCCTTCCTCCCTTCATCCCTTCCCCCCTCCATCCCTCCCCCCTCCCGCCTCCATCCCTCCCTTGCGTCTCGTTTAACCCCTCCCCCGTCCGTCTGTCCGTCTCACTTTTTGTTTGCCTGTTTCAAGTTTTTCCTTCTTCAAAAAACGACAAGTTGTACAATGTCTGTTTTCTTTCTTTCCTCCTCCTCCTCCTCCTCCTCCTCCTCCTCCTCCTCCTCCTCCTCCTCCCATCTTCGTTCTTTCCGCTGTTCTTCCAGTGGGACATAAGAGGCTTAACAGTGTGTGTGTGTGTGTGTGTGTGTGTGTGTATGTGTGTGTGTGTGTGCGCCAAGTGAGTGAGTGCGTGTGAGTTTGTGTGTTTGTCTACATGAGCGACGAGGTTTTCTGGTTTTCACGGCAGTATATAGGTCTTCTGCTTTTCACGGCAGTATATAGGCCAGTGTACGTGTGTGCGCGAACATATGCATGTGTGCGTCAGTGTGTATCCACATATCCGATTTTGTTCGGAGTTCCACAAAAATGTGGGTCAGTCAGCGTGCAGTATCAGTATATCAGTATCAGCGTGTGTGCGTCTCTGCGCCACGCATCTCAGTGTGCGTAATGTACATTATCTTAAACGAGAGCCCCATAAAAACTCTTGTCTCTCCCACCCCGGAGACTCCAGCGTACCCATCTCTGCTTCTCCTGGTGGTGATCATAAATCCAGTCGGACGCAGAGACGTGGAGCGCTACAACCACCGTCTGAAACCTAATAACCCCGAGCAGCTGGGCACCTCTGGTGATAAACGGCCTCCTGTATCTTGGATCTGGTTAATGGTTATATAAAATAACAGGCTTCCTTTGTGAACTTCCCAGCCAACATCCATTATTACGAAATAAATAAGGCGTGTATCCACCCACCCCCTGTGTGTGTGTGTGTGTGTGTGTGTGTGTGTGTGTGTGTGTGTGTGTGTGTGTGTGTGTGTGTGTGTGTGTGTGTGTGTGTGTGTGTGTGTGTGTGTGTGTGTGTGTGTGTGCACTTGAGGTTTTGTGTGCGCATGCGGGCGTGTGTGGGTGTGTGCATGTGTCCGTGCACACATGCATGTGTTTCTATGTACACGTTTGTGTGTGCATATCAACACACACGTGTGACGGTGTGTGTGTTCAGTATGCACACACGTGCATGTGTGTGTGCTAGTGCATGTAAGCATGTGTGTGTGCATTTGCACATTTACCTGTGCTGATTTATAACTCAACCACCCAACCACACGTGTGGGATTACAACCCCGCGTATATTGAGGAAATGATTCGACGCGGCAGGTTGCGTCGTCCAACAGCCTCCCTCTTTGAACGGATTCACAGGGAACCCCAGGATGCTCAGCGATGTTCTCCGGTCCCCCGGTTCCTTAAAGTGTCTGATGCGAAAAGCACGAGGTAATTTATCTCTGCTGGAAACCAGGGTCCCGTGGGTCTAGAGAAAGACCATGAAAGCCAAAACCCTGCAACGGCCTACCTTGGTTTCCATGGATCCCTCTGAACGTCCAAGCGTTCTGCTCTAGACTTGAAGCTTGTGGGTTTCTTATCAACGATTATATGGCATTTACTGGAGGAAAATTAGTCTCAGTATCTGCTGTGGCTGTGTGTGTGTTTGTACTCAATTCCAATACTATCTTGCTATCTTATTATCTCGCCCCCGTCTCTTAAGTTCATCTATGGCCATGAACCACCCTTGGTTTTTCTAACTCTTTTTATGTTTGTACTCCACTTTAGATTTATGTCAGTTGCTGTTTCTCATTAAGGCCCCGCAGGCTCTGAAAATCACATCGTATTACTGTATGAGGCACGTATACACCTCTGGTGGACCGGGGCTGCATTCCAACACAAACTCTGTCACGTTCCCTCACGCTGTAAAGCCAACATCAACACACCTAGAGAGCGTCTGAACGGGCCCCTGTAGGGTTTGATGGTACAGACCGCTACGCTTTGGCCTCCTCTGATTGGACCCTTCGGCGGTTGACTTGAACAGAAAATGATGTCATCCATGAGAAAATAAAAAAAGGGAGTGCAGGAATGAGGTGTCCCGACACATTTCGGTCTCCGTGGGCAACCCCTGGAGTTGGTATAAATGTCACAGGAAGTTACGAGGACAAATGTTATTTCTGTTGGATTTTCCGAAGGCCAATACCGGACCCACCAGCTCCTTCGCTGGGAGACCCACTCAGACGGTTCAATCTAAAGTCTAAAAGTCTGATCTACACTTCATCCATGGTAGTTGTGACTAGTTCAACTTTGACCTTTGACCTAAAACTACTTGTTGAACTGAGGCGTGACGTAAGGCTGAGCCAGCTGACTGACTGAGAGATAGCGATCAGCTCACTGTGTGTGTGTGTGTGTGTGTGTGTGTGTGTGTGTGTGTGTGTGTGTGTGTGTGTGTGTGTGTGTGTGTGTGTGTGTGTGTGTGTGTGTGTGTGTGTGTGTGTGTGTGTGTCAATACAGGCACAAAACCTAAGCTTACAGGTTTCAGATAAATCCAAAGTATGCCCAAGTATCATTTCATCTACTTCATGCGCAACAGGAGATCATTTCAGGCTTAACAAATTGAGAGATATGTTTCAAAGCTGAACTATCAAGTTTGTGCCTGTGTGTGTGTGTTTGACTGTTTAGTGTGAGAGTGAGAGGCAGAGAGTGAGAGGCAGAGAGTGAGAGGCAGAGAGTGAGAGGCAGAGAGTGAGAGGCAGAGAGTGAGAGGCAGAGAGAGAGAGGCAGAGAGAGAGAAAAAGAGAGATTGAAAGAGAAAGCTCTGCACACAGCGGTGGAGCGGTAGAGAGAGCTGAGATGGAGATATGGCAAATACATGGAATGGGGGAGGGGAGGGGAGGGGGGGGGGGGGGGAAACCATAAAGTTAAAACTACAAAAATGTTTTCGATTTATTTGAAGGCTCACCAACCACGGAACAGGAAACGAGTGTCACGTGGTCTCTGTCAGCGCGTGTTAGCGGGAATCTGAGAGAACAGCTGACTTCCTGTTGACATCGCCTGATCCGTGTTGGGTCAGTCGGAGCTTTGGTCATCGATGGGTGAACCGGCGTCCAATAGCAGGAGGGGAAGCCAATGATAACAAAGAGACTGATGGGGCAGGGAGGAGGAAGAGGGGAGGAAAGAACGAAAATAGAAAGAAAAGAGTCAGGAATAAAAAGAGAAGAAGAAGGGAAGACATTATTCGTTTATGTTAGTCATGATCTTGTAAATAAATAAATAATGAAAGTGAGGGTTGGAGAAAGAAAATGTGTTAAGGTTTAGACGGTGAGACCTTACTCACCCCAGTGTAGCCTCGAGTTACTCTCCAAACATTGGAATAGTACCATTAACCTTGCGTTCTTCTACAAGGTTCTTAATGGCACAATCTTTTCTTCAACAAAACACCCCATTAGACATTTTGTGTTAATTTCCTTAGGAAGGCAAACAATCAGGAAAGAGCATCTTAAAACGATTACTGACTCTCCTATCATTACGGTTAAAGTGTTTTTCTGTAAAGACATTTAGCTCATCCATTAACTTAGATTCAGCCCAATTGTTGCTGGGAAACCAGTGGATTGTAATGAAGCTGACCCAACACCCCAAAAGCAGCGGAGGAACTGCATGATGTTGATGCCATTTCAGTTTAATACTGACATTCACACGCACGCACACACACACACACACACACGCACACGCACACACACACACAATTATACATTGCAGCGATTCTCTTTTTCTTTATACAACCAAAAAATCTCGTCCTCAACGTTGTGTTTGATCGCATAAAACCACCATAAACAGATTATCCAGTTTCTGGGCGCAATGTTTCAACTACACATGGTGTTTACAATCAATGTATTGTAGCTAAGAGAGGGTTTCAGAGGAAATTGGTAAATTACATTAAATCCGAACCCACATTCTTCAGCGCCATCTGAGGGTGGTATTGTGACAATGCACTAGGTGGTATTCAATCTAAAACACATTTAGACATTTATTACAGGCGGAAATTGCATCCTCCACTTATGTTGTGTTCTAGCCTTATTCACTCTAACCAAGTAATATACACATTCAATATCTCCCTTGCACATGAATCTTTATTTTGGCACCAATATGACATATTATAGCCCTTTCTGTTGCAGAGATATACTCTTGTAACTTAAGGTTTGTTATTTTCAGAAAACACACTCAGAAATAGGCCTAGTGATGAAAAGGTGAATGCACATTTTATATGTTTACATATGATCGATGCAAATATTAGAGGAAAAGCTTGTTCATGCAAACCTTTTGCGAAATGTCCGGACATTTGAACAATGCCGTGATAACACTGATAATCATGATGTGATATTTTCATACCGTTACAACACACACACACACACACACACACACACACACACACACACACACACACACACACACACACACACACACACACACACACACACACACACACACACACACACACACATATACTCAACTCAACTTCACAGCCACTATCAACTCTGCACGGTTTAATTTTGAATACCCTCATTGGAAGTATCAGGTTGCTTTGGATGAACTAATGTTACGCTGTGAAACATAAGCATGCACACCTGTAAGAATTTTTAAACCCCAAAATCCCATAAACTGAACCACCGGGGCGAAATCATGATCATCTCGGCCCCAGCAACAACCAATCACACGTTCAAAATTGATGGCGTATTCGGCTCGTTGTCTTTGATCTCCGCGTTGCGTTGCGTTACATCCTGCTTTATTGCCCTGTTTCAAACTGAGCCTTTTATTTTCTCACTGCGTCTCGTTTATTTTCTCTTCCGGGGAGCTTTTAAGATTCAGGACATGAGGAAGACGGAGAATGTTATTAGCGATAAAAAACGTTGCCAATGTTTTTGTAGTTTCTTCTTTTTTTTGTTGCAGATCCTTCAATGCTCGGACTTGGGGAACAGGGAGGGGGGGTGGGGGGGGGGGAGAGGATGTGGATCGGGAAGAGATCGGGGCTAATGTGGAAAGTATTTTCATAACTCAGCGTTGTACTTAATGGGTCTTGAGTAAAAAAAAAGGAAAAGAGCCATTACTCTGACGATTAAACAGCTGTTCCTCTACTCTCTCTCTCTCCGTCTTTCTCTCCCTCTCTCTCTCTCCCTCTCTCTCTCTCTCTCTCTCTCTCTCTCTCTCTCTGTCTCTCTCTCTCCCTCTGTCTCTCTCTCTCTCTCCCTCTCTCTCTCTCCTTCTCCCCGTCCCTCTCTGTCTCTCTCTCTCTCCCTCTCTTTCTCCCCTTCCCCATCTCCCTCTCTCTCTCTCTCTCTCTCTCTCTCTCTCTCTCTCTCCCTCTCCCCCTCTCTCTCCCCCTCTCTCTCTCTCTCCCTCTCCCTCTCCCTCTCCCTCCCTCTCTCTCTCTCTCTCTCTCTCTCTCTCTCTCTCTGGCTTTGTGAAGCGGATGGTTTGGGGTTCCCATCGCTGCGGTCACTGTGGCTCCCTCCACCATCCCACCGCTGGGAACCTCAACATTCATAAACTGGGAAGAACGTTCCGGAGCCAAAGGGCCTCAGGTGTGAGTGATGGAGGAATGGAGGGATGGAGGTGTATCATTTATGTAAACACTGAACGTTTATGGAAGGGCAGGGAAAATAAAGTTTCTGCAGAATGCATTGAGACGGAAGCTCAGATAATGTTGTAAATCGTCGCCTAGCAACAGAGCAAACACTAACATTTATTGGAGACGTATACGTTGCACGCCAGAAATGTGCGATGTCGGTTTGGCTGTGTGTGTTGTGCAAATCACCCCAAATATAGCTACGAATTAAACAAGTGATTCACGGTCACACAAAGTGTGTCTGTGTGTTTGTACAGGGGGATGTAATATCTTACAATTTGTTATTTTGAAGTTTGTTGAATGACGAACATTGGCATCCAAGTTGCATCAGCCTTACCGGATCCAAGCATCCTAGATCTCTCTCTCTCTCTCTCTCTCTCTCTCTCTCTCTCTCTCTCTCTCTCTCTCTCTCTCTCTCTCTCTCTCTCTCTCTCTCTCTCTCTCTCGTCCTCTCTCTCTCTCTCTCTCTCTCTCTCTCTCTCTCTCTCTCCCTCCCTCCATCTGTTTCTCTCTTCCTTCGTGTCTCCGCCATTCTCTCCTCTTTCTTTCTCTCTCCCTCTCTCCCCCTCTCCCTCACTCACTTTTTTTCTCCCTCTCACAACCTCCCTATATCGCCTCTGTCTCTCTGCTCCTCTCACCATAATAATTTAAATTGTTAACTGTCACACACTCTGACTACCTGTCTACCTGTCTACCTGTCTACCTGTCTCCTCCGTCAATTTTCTTCCTCTCCCTCTCTCCTCTATCCCCTCCCTGTCAATCCATATCCTTCTTTATTTTCTCTCACTCCATTCATGGCCCCACTACTGCAGGACAGTCAGACGGGGGTGGGGGGTCAGGGGCCCCACAGGGGCCAGACTTCTACCTGGGCCCCTGGGCTATACATTTCAGCTGCTGGTCTGAAGGATGATGAGCTTTCCAGTCTAATCTCAAGGCCATGTTTCCCATTTTGCCTTCAGGAGACGTTTGCAATAACTTGAAACCCAACCTTAAAATGTCACAGCTTACATTATGCATTATTACTAGCGTATATACATTTATGTATGTATTTATTTATGTATTTATTCAATGGTTATTATGGTTTTTTTTGGCCACATCTTCAATGACTGGTAGCCAATAAATTATCTCGGTGATTCATGCTTACTGTCAAAGAGAGAAATGGATGTCAACTTGTGATTCAGAAAAATATATAAACGAAAAGTAGAAGGAAACCGCTGACTCATAGTCTTTTTTTGGCAAACGTTGCATACCCACCCCAGGCCGGTTAAAACCAGTTCAAATCCTCCTCTTGAGGAACGATCTAGAATGGACTTGGGACACCATGTCCTACATTCAGAACTTTATATTTTTCTTAACAGGCGTTGTCTCCCTGTGACATAAGCTAATTGAGAAGAACCAGCTAGCCATCCAGCTCGCCCTCCAGCCCGCTAGTCACTACCTGTGCACCAAGTGTTCCGGCCCATGGGTGTGAGCCCGCCCATCTATCATCCACACATGGAGATAAAGGCAACATTCGCTTCGCAAGATGAGACAGAGGAGGGGACCTAGCTGTTGCATCTGTCTGGAATGTTCCACCACGCCAAAGAGAGATAAAGAGCCAAAGCAAACGGCCGTAGCGCGTCACAAACGGAGCCGCGGCGTGACCGCAAGCTAATCATATCTGCATCTTTACTCCTGGGACCTTTTTTCCCACACACCACTCCCCTCCCCTGTCTTTTTCTCTTTTTCTTCTTCGGCGTCTCGGTCGTATATCCTCACGGCTCATGCTTTGACCTCCTCCTCCTCCTCCTCCTCCTCCTCCCCCACCTCTGCGGGAGTTTTTCCCTCCATAAATATGACCCTCCATTGATAAGGGGGAGAGAGGGAAAGGCTGGACTGTTCTCACGGTTCCCCCCACAGCGGCTGTGTGCTGCTGATAGGGGAGTCTGATGTGAGTCATGTGGATGCATCGTATATACGTATTAGTTTGTGTATTCTGTATCTGTGTTTGGGGATGTGGGTAAGTTATGGTTATGGGTGCATCTGTTGGAGTTGTGTCTACATGCAGGCTGTTGGCTGACCTCGGAATGACCATGCTGGGAGGAGGTGCTGGTCACGACACACACACACACAGACGCACACGCACACACACGCACACGCACACACACACACACACACACACACACACACACACACACACACACACACACACACACACACACACACACACACAAGCATGCATGTAAATGCAAGCACACGCAAGCGCACACACGCGCACACACACACAGACACGCACGCATACACACACAAACATGACTGTGTCCATACATACACACTCAAGCACAGACATACATAAAGACCTTATTCAGGAGATTTAGGTCCGAAAAGTTTAGCAAATATGCCCCTATCCTATACGTGTTCATGTATGTACGTATGTATGTATGTACGTATGCATGTATGTATGTATGTACGTGTGTATGTATGAATGTCCATTTATGTGTGGTCTCCTTTGTAAGCGTGCCAGCGCGTGCAACAGTTTGGTTTTCCATCGTTTGGCGTCAGCAGGGTCCCTCCGGGGTATATCGACAATTTGCATTTCCAAATGAGGTTGATCTTCTGTTATCCCTCCAATCTCTCTTCTTCCTTTCCTACGCACCGTTGGAGAAGGGTTTAGCCAACCTGGCCGCTCCCCCCCCCCAATCTCCACCGGCCCCGTGTTCGGCGAGAGCACACCGGCCTCCAGGCCCCCTTACCCAGATTATCACCAGGTGTGCTACCTCCAGGTTTGGCGTCCAAGAGTGGTTCTGGGACGAATCTATCTCCCACAATCCTCCCCTCCTCGTTCGTAGACACAACACCGTATGTGTGTGTTTATGTGTTTTATTGAATGCATGCCCAGGTATGTGAGTACTGGGATGTATGCATGCCACAGTGTGTGTCTGCAACTTATACTGTGTGTGTGTGTGCTTGTCTATGTGTGTGTATGCTTGTGTGTGTGTGTGTGTGTGTGTGTGTGTGTCCGTTTGTGTTTGTGTGTCCGTATGTGTCTGTGTGTCCGTGTTTGTTTGTATGTGCGTCTATGTGTGCGAACGTTTGTATCCGCCATTGTCTGTGTGTGTGTTTGTGTTGGTCTGTCTGTGCGTGCATGCCTGTCTGTATGTGTCTATGTGCATTGTGCACGTGTGTATGCGTGCCTGTGTATCTGTTCCCACAGCTGGCGTGGGCACGGCTCTGTTGGGGGGAAAACATGAGCTAAATCCCGGGCTAAGCAGACCACATCCCCCCTGGCAGCCTGGAGCTCAGGTAATGAGACAGCGGCAGAGTGCTGGGGCCCGGCCCTTATAGAAGAGGCCCCGCTCGCTCAAGCGCTCCACAATAGCGGCGCAGTTCATGGCTGTAGCGTAGCATCGCTAATAAGGGCCCGCTTCCGGCGAAGGACTTCAAAGATGGGACAGGAAACACTTAACTGCAGTAATGACTTAACTCCAGGGTGTTAGTCAGTAGATCCACTGCCTCCATTCTCCATTCTGTGTGTTTGTGTGTGAATGTGTGCGTGCATGTGTGTGTTTGTGTGTTTGTGTTGTGGGTGTGTGCGTGTGTGTGTGTTTGTGTTGTAGGTGTGTGCGTGTGTGTGTGTGGGTGTGTGTGTGTGTTGTGTGTGTGTGTGTGTGTGTGTGTGCGTGAGAGAGAGAGAGTTAACCAATGGGGAAGGAAAGGGACAAAGGAAAATCCACTGTCGTTTCTCTTTAATGTTGTGTGTGTTATTAGTCCATTTAAATTGCTGGGGTTTTTAGAGAGACGAGGGGGGAGGGAGAGAGGGAGGGAGAGAGAGGGTCTTGGTGGATTGTTTTGTTACACGTGATTATGGAAAGGAAGGAAGGAAGGAATGAGAGGACGAAAGAAAAGAAAGCGAGAAAGAAGTAGCAATGGGAACGAAGGAGAGAGGGAGTACGGAAGGCCGTAAGGAGGGAAAGAATGAAGAACGAAGAAAGATGGAGGGAACAATAGGGAGGAATGAAGGGGGGATGGAAAGGAAGGAACCAGGTAAGGCAGGAATAATGTTTGGTCGCAGAAACCCTGAAGAAACCCAGTCCATGTGACAAATGTTAGAAAGTAAGAGACTAGGAAAGAATTACGTAATGAAAGAAAGACAGAAAGAATAAACGAAACAGAGTAAGTAAGTAAGCAAGGATTACGTCATGAAAGAATTACGCAATGAAAGAACAAATGAAAGAAAGAAAGGAAGAAAGAATTAAGTAATGAAAGAAAGACGGAAAGAAGGAAAGAACAAATGAAAGCAGGAATGTAGGAAAGAGAGAAGGAAAACAAGAGCGGCAGTAACGAGTGTCTGCTTCGAGTCCGTTATGCTAAACAACATGAATAGTCAGTACTAGTAATAGTTTGTACGGTCTCATCCAGATCGTCAGATGTGCACGCACCACCGGTCGGCCAGTGGACGCCTCTCGGGTTACGCCAGATTTTCTGCAGCGGCGTACGGGACGAAAACCACATCCTGCGTTGTCAATAAAGTTTTGTGTTAGCCTCTGCAGGCTCATTTTTACTCATCGCCTGAGTTTGTCTCGGAGCTTGGTGGTGCAACACAGACCCCACATCCTGGCTTTGAAGTGAGGGGCGGAGAGGAATGACCTAAGACTGTGGCGAATCGCACTGAAGGACAAGAATTTATTGTTCTTCGATTGGACGCTTTCACAGTTAGACGTTGGTGGTGTGTGGCTGGAATGGTGTGTTTGAACCGCACGCTTTGCCTGTTGTTCCCGTCAGCGGGTACAATGCAATGTCAGGGTTTTTGGATTTAAGGAATGCGTCTTGTGAACATTGAAACCTTTTCATCTTGTAAAACGATGGATAATGTGGATAGGAGGAGGAACAATTGTGGAGCAGAGAGAAGAGGAAATAACATGACAGGGAAGGGAATGAGATAATAAGGGAAGAGGAGAAAGGTGAGAGAGGAGAAGATATGAGGAGAGGAGGGAATGGATGTGATGGAGAGGAGATGGGGAAAGGAATGGAGATGAGAGGAGAGAGAGGATTGTAACCGAAGGAAAGGAGCAGAAAGAGAGGAGAAAATAGGATTGGAAAAGGAAAGGAGAAGAGAAGAAAATAGGGGAGAGGAGAAGACGAGAAGAAAGGAATTAAGAGGTTAGGAGGCAGAAATGGAGAGGAGAAGAGATGTGAGAAAGGCGAGGAGAAAAGGAGATGAGCAGAGAGGAATAGAAGGAAAACTAACAGAGAGAGAGACGTGGGCCAGCTGGAATATGACATTAATCGGAGCCAGATCTTGCGTCGGTGTGAGGTCATTAAAGCGATGCCGTCACCACTCCTAAACTTCTGCAGGACGACCTTTACCTTCTCCGCTCCATGGTCATTCCTCCCGCGATCCTTCCTCCACCACCTCCACCAGCGTCTGACAGCCAGCAGCAGGCTAATAGGAGGAGGCAGGGAGACGAGGGGAGGAGTTCCGCTGCGTCTGCCGAAGCGTCCAAGTTGTCAGCGGCGCTGTGTGTGATGTACCGGTGAGACGCACGTTCTGCTTCCAAGACACGGATCACACGAACTCAACCGACGTTTTTTAAACGAGGACAATGAGCAGTAACAAATCATCCGGATCTCGGCAATAATCCGATAAACATTTAACAATCCATCCTGTATATCTTGAGGTTATTATTGGGTGTCTATTTTTTTGGTTTCTGGGTGTTCCCCTGTTTTATATTTATTTGATTCTCTCTCTTTTAAATTCTTTCTTATTAGTAAGTGAGTGCTGACCTCATATAACCCAATCAGTGAAACATGAAGCCCTTCGTGATGAAACAGTTAGGGGGTGAAGGAGGGCGCGACATTGACCTCACTTGACCTTTTTTACGCGAGCCCCCTTCCCTGACCTCTAACCCTACCGAGCTCCCATATCTTACTCATTTACTTTTTCTCTGAGGAAAAACTAAAAATGTTCCTTAAATGGTTTTCGATATGTCATTAATTTTAGGTGCAATGTTGCAAGCTCCAGAATGTAAATCATTGCTGCAAGTTTGTATTTTTCTTTTTTTAACTTTGAGAGGGAACTTTAAATAAATTGTTCACCTATTTTTACGATCTTACAGTTCATTTCTTAATAAATGAAGGCACTTATGTACAAAGCTTTTTTTTGGTTTGGACTCACATTGTCCTTTTAGTTTCTTATTTTATCTTGCAGGATCTTCCAGAGTGTCTTATGTTTAGCCTGAGGTAGTAGCCAGAAGGGTAGGGGGGAGGGGGTGAACAGGGGTGGGCATCGTGGCCTGGGAGAGGTCAAAGGTCCTGACATCGCATGTCACGCTCTAATTGTGATTGTCGTGTTGATGGAGAGAATAGAGAGTGGAAAATTGCTGAGCTAACATAAATTTGAATGAGTGCTCTGGGGCTGTGTGTGTGTGTGTGTGTGTGCGTGTGCGTGTGTGTGTGTGTGTGTGTGTGTATATATGTCTGTATATCTAGTCTGTGCTCTCTGTGTCTAATGAAGACAGCATGTCCTTTAAAAGGCTACATCCGTGCATGTTAGAGTGCGCATGTGTTTCTGTGTGTGTGTGTGTGTGTGTGTGTGTGTGTGTGTGTGTGTGTGTGTGTGTGTGTGTGTGTGTGTGTGTGTGTGTGTGTGTGTGTATGTGTGCGAAAACATGTTACTATGTGTGTAGATGCTTGATGTGTGCAGGTTTGTGTGTGTTAGTGTTTTTGAGTGACATATATTTATGTTGTCTTGGGGCGGGGCAAGGACGGTGATTGACAGTAAGTTACGTTGTTCAGCACCTCCTGCCTGCTGAAGTTTTACTCTTTTCTTTTAATACATGCGGAATAAACAGTCCAGCGAAGAGGGCTGTAAATAATATTAGATAATTGCAGAGAGAGAGAGAGAGAGAAAGAGAGTTACAGCTACAGGTCACATGGAGACCAAGGCATCAACAAAGCAGGCAGATACAGAGAGAGAGATGGAGAGAAATATAAAAATCTATTCACACAGACAAGGCAAGTACAGACAAAAGAGGAGTAATATGGCAAAGATAAGCAAGATAGAGAGAGAGAGAGAGAGAGAGAGAGAGAGAGAGAGAGAGAGCGAGAGAGCGAGAGAGAGAGAGCGAGAGAGAGAGAAAAAGAGAGGGCTTGATAGAGAGAGAGAGAGAGGGAGAGAGAGACACACACATACACGGAGTAAGGGACAGATGAAAAATGCAAAATAATAACTAGCAAGGACAAAAGAGAGCGAAGCATACAGATAAAGAAGAATAAGAAAAAAAGAAGGGTGGAGAGAGAGAGAGCGAGACAGAGAGCGAGAGAGAGACGCGCACGCACACACACACACACACACACACACACACACACACACACACACACACACACACACACACACACACACACACACACACACACACACACACACACACACAGAGTAGGACACAGATGAAAGATGGAGGAAGGCAACGAGCGAAGGACAATCGAAAGCCGAGCAGAGCTCCGGGAGAGGAGGAGAAGGACGAGGAGGAAGGTGGTTTCTCCTCGCCCCCCTGGTGCGTCGGTGTGCGGGGTCCCCTCCCTCCCGACCCCCGGCTGAGGCCCTCCCGGGGCCCGCCAGAGGAATTTACTGTCCGACGGGGCCACTAATAAAACACATGTGGGCCTGCAGAGGAATGGGGAGGGGCTCGACCCCCTGAGTGAGAACAGGCTCCGGCTGATGGCTTGCACATACATCACACACACACACACACACACACACACACACACACACACACACACACACACACACACACACACACACACACACACACACGTACACGTACACGTACACACACGTACATCACACACGCAAGCAGTTACGCACGCACACACATGCACACACACTAACACATACACACACTCACGCACAGACACGCACACACAAACAGCAGACTCACACACTCACGTGCATGCAAATGCGCAGCATACACACAGACACACATGCATATGAAGGCACACAGACTATACACGCACACACACTCACAGACACACACACACACACACACACACACACACACACACACACACACACACACACACACACACACACACACACACCGACTCCCCCCCCGCACCCCACCACACACGCTCACTAAATAAAGTGAACACACTTCCCTGAGCAGGTCTAGTTGCCATAACCGCGGCTTTCTCTTTCATTTCTCTTGTGACAACAAGGCTGTGATACGTAATACCGTTGCTGTCGGCAATCACACTGCTCGCTGTAAACCAATACATGAGTAAATACCTGACTCTAAAGCCCACCACCTTCTATATTATAATACGTTCTGGGGCCATGCAACGTCAAACACAACACCAATAACCACCATCGTAAAAACAATGTAAAGGAATTAACACGATTTTCTTCCAATTGTTTTTGTCATTATTTTTTTCCGGAATATGAGCTTTGAGAGGATTCCTGTTTCCTTGCAGGTATATTCGTACAGATCCCAGGTACATCCATGTTACACTCTATCCTGGAGTAGAAATCCTATCTGCTACATTTGTAAAGTGGATCACCCGGGGATTACACTACAAATTCTCCACACGTGTAATTGATTTTTCCTTTTCTTTTTCGTGGGGGGACGACTACAGAGAGCTCGCTATAGCCCTGAGCCGGACAAACTTCCTCCTAAATCAGTTCTGTGTGGCGTCTCTCCCCCCCCCCTCCCCCCCTCTTCTTCTTCTTCTTCTTCCTCCTCTCTCGCTCACAAACAACTTCAGACAGGGAAGATCTACCGTTTGTTTCGAACGTTCGTCTGGCTCATGCCCGCCCGCCTTCTTGATTTTTGTCAGTCTTTCTTTTTTTTCCTCACAAAATAAGACACAGAACAACATCAAACACATTAAAGAGAATAGAAACTGTTCATTTTCTCTGCTCCTTATTCACCATCCCGATGACTGATGTTTCTCTTTATTCGTTCCTCCTGCGTCTCTCTCTCTCTCTCTCTCTCTCTCTCTCTCTCTCTCTCTCTCTCGCTCACCACCCCTAAACTTGGTTCTTTTGTCATAGAGGATGTGATTCATCACCGGCGGTCCACACAGCACGTCCTCGTCGGGCAAAATATGTGCAAGGAGGATTATACCCCCGCACGGAAATACTCGCAATTAAATGTTTTATATACTGGCCTCAAGATGAGAGGGAGGGTGTATGTGGTTATGTGTGTGTGTGTGTGTGTGTGTGTGTGTGTGTGTGTGTGTGTGTGTGTGTGTGTGTGTGTGTGTGTGTGTGTGAGAGAAACAACCTAGAAACAAAAGAGCCGCAAAGAGAGCAACCAGATACATGTGTACAGTGTGTGTGTGTGTGTGTGTGTGTGTGTGTGTGTGTGTGTGTGTGTGTGTGTGTGTGTGTGTGTGTGTGTGTGTGTGTGTGCGTGTGTGTGTGTGTGTACATGCACGCTGTGTGTGTGCATACCAATCTAAACACAAACCCGCCCAAAGCCTCCCTGTGTCCCGTCGCCCCCTATATGTACTTCTATAAATATGTGTGTGTGTCGTGACCTCCCACACGGGTCTACCCCTACATTCCTGGCTCCCACTCGAAGGGCCCCGTTCTGCTTTGCGAGGCTCCGGGGAGCCCTGGGGGCCCGGGGCCACTGAGGGCCCTCGTCTCCTGCGTCTCCCCAGCAGGAGCCTCTCTCTTCCCCCTCGTCCCCTCGTTAATCTCCCGGTCTCCTGGAGGTGGTCCCCCTGGAGGCTCCCGGTGTGTCTCTGAATCCACCTACCGCAGAGAGCCGCACTAGCTCCGCCAAATACAGCTACACCACCTCCACGAGCACCGTCACTACCGCCACTACCTGCACCGTCACCACCACTACCTACACCGTCACCACCACTACCTACACCGTCACCACCACTAAACTACAACCATTACCTCCACCACCGCCGGCATCACCATCGCCACAACTAACACCAAAAGCACTACCTACACCGTCACCACCACCACCTACACCTTCACCGCCACTACCTACACCGTCACCACCACTACCTACACCGTCACCGCCACTACCTACACCGTCACCGCCACTACCTACACCGTCACCGCCACTACCTACACCGTCACTACCGCCACTACCTACACCGTCACCGCCACTACCTACACCTTCACCGCCACTACCTACACCGTCACTACCACCACTACCTACACCGTCACCACCACTACCTACACCGTCACCGTCACTACCTACACCGTCACCGCCACTACCTACACCGTCACTACCGCCACTACCTACACCGTCACCACCACTACCTACACCGTCACCGCCACTACCTACACCGTCACCACCACTACCTACACCGTCACCGCCACTACCTACACCGTCACCACCACTAAACTACAATCATTACCTCCACCACCACCATCATCACCATCAACTCCACTATCACCAACAATACTACGGTCACCACCACCATTACCTCCGCCACCTCCACTATCACCAACAGTACCAGGGTCCCCACTCCCACCACCACCACCACCACCCGTATTACAGTCCCCACCACCACCATCACGCCCACTGCAACCGCCGCCCTCTCTCCCGACGCCACAACCAACACACACCTTCACCACCATCTGCCGCCACCACCACCACCACCACCACCACCAGCACCACCAGCACCACCCACCACGTTGAAAGAGCCATGAGCTGCTCAGGGCGTGGCACCCAGAGCGATGTGGGTGAGCCAGGGGTGGGGGGGGGGCAGAGGTCAAACCCTCGGCAGCAGCAGTTGGACGGTAGCCATGGCGAATGGTTCTGGCCCATAAAGAGGGATTAAGGCCGCTTCTGTCGTGGACCCAAACACAAACTCTGGCTTTGTCGCGATCCTGGACTTCAAACAGAGGCGTTTGTTGTTCATGTGAGTTTTAAGAGGATGGATTTCAAAGGGGATTATTCCCGAATTTGTAAATACATTTTCTCAGTAAAGCTCAAGTGTTAGAATGTGTTAGAATGTGTTAGAACTTACTAATCATTCCTAGACTGTTTTTATACATTTTTAATCTTTCGAAGACGCTTTTATCCAAAGTCAGATATTGATAGATAGATGCGAGAGAGAAGAGAGGGAGGAAAGTAAAACATTAATATATTTAATGAGGGATATTGGCTTTGATACATTTTCATCCTAAAATGATTTCCTTCAGATCTATGTCTTGAGCAGTGAGGTTAGGGCGTCTGGCACAAGGATGCTGACACCTCTGTACACTGTGGACTTTGGGATTCAAACCTAGAGCCTTTGGGCTGGGAGTCAAACACAGTAGATTACACTTCAACACCCCTGTACTGCATTTTAAACCGCATGGTATTTTACACCATTAACGCTGTTTGTGTTTCAAAACTGGTACTGCGCAAGGTGATGCAGGATTAGGAGGATATTGACAAATGATTTAGAGGAGCTGCTTGCTTGATTTACCCTTCACACAACACACCGCAGACGAGGACATGAGACTGGTGAACAAAGAGAACACAGCCCTATTGTTTTTAATGTTTTCCCCATGACTCATATGGGTGTGTGTGTGTGTGTGTGTGTGTGTGTGTGTGTGTGTACGTGCGTGGGTGAGTGAACGTGCACGTGTCCGTGCATGTGTCATGTAATTGAGCGGCGTGAGCTCAACAGCTGTCTTGTCGAATCCTTTATCCTCTCACTTCTGTCAAAGCGCAAGTGTGTGTGTGTGTTAATCCGTGTGTGTGTCTCTCTTTGTGCACCGATCACTGCGTTTGTGCGCACGGATCATCTGTAAGTGGCGAGCAAACAAGGAAGGTAGATTTGATCATGAACATGAAGCTTTAAGGATACCGTCAGAGGGCAGGGTGTGTCAGGAAGGCTCAGGGAAATTATGATCATTATTTTAAATGCTTGAAAACTTTGTGAGGAGTGTGTTGGGGGGGTCACTCTGCATTCCCACTATGATCATCACTAGTCATGTTTATAGTCAAATTGAAATATTGAGTGAAACCTATTTCAACACCATTCATTAAATTCGTCATATTTAAAAATTAGATTAATTATGAAAGGTGTGGTGTCGGGGTATAATTGTGTTTTATGTGTTTCTGTGCCTGTTTGTGTGATGGGAAGTAAAGGGTGTGAACAACTGAACTTGTGCATTTGTACATGCATGTGTTGGTGGGAGGGGGGATAGGTGTGTGTGTGTGTGTGTGTGTGTGTGTGTGTGTGTGTGTGTGTGTGTGTGTGTGTGTGTGTGTGTGTGTGTGTGTGTGTGTGTGTGTGTGTGTGTGTGTGTGTGTGCGTGCGTGCGTGCGCAACGTCTGTGTGAGTGTTTCTCATATAAAGTTGGGTGACTGTCTTTGAGTTTACTCTGCATTAATGAGGGAACACACCACTGAAATGAAGATAGATAGATACTCCTCATCAGACACTTTATTTAAAAGTGATTATCCCTGAGTGAACCCAGAACCTGACATCCGAGAGCTTAGCCCCTACGTATGCTTCAATGAAATGTCTCTTGACACTGAATACTGTCGCTTTCCACACACACCATCAGTGTATGTGGAGTATCAGCGTTTCTAAAATCAATGTTTAAAGGCTGTCTGCTTGTCTAGCGATTATATTCGGTAGTCATCTGGATCGCTTTTGAATTCATTACGCAAACTCGGAAAAATGCAAAGTGAGTTCCTTTCATCGTCGATCGCTCCCGCCCTGGTGAGTGACGAGGAGGCGCCCGCGGAGCTAGGCAGGTAGGAGGTGTCGGCACCTAGCAGCAGGCCAGGAGCACACACCTGTCAACCTGACGGACGCAGCGCCTGACTGGGATACACTGCCGCTGCCACAGGGGAGGGCCGGGAGAGACCGCCGAGAGACCGGGGGGGGGAGGAGAGGAGGAGGAAGAGGAGGAGGAGGACGAGGAGGAGGAGGAGGAGTAGAGGAGGAGGAGGAGGAGAGGAGGAGGAGGAGGAGTAGAGGAGGAGGATGAGGAGGAGGAGAGGAGGAGGAGGAGAGGAGGAGGAGGAGGAGGAGGAAGACGAGGAGGAGGAGGAGGAGGAGGAGGAAGACGAGGAGGACGAGGAGGAGGAGGAGGAAGACGAGGAGGAGGAGGAGGAGGAGGAGTAGAGGAAGACGAGGAGGAGGAGGAGGAGGAGGAGGAGTAGAGGAGGAGGAGGAGGATGATGACGAGGAGGAGGACGAGGAGGACGAGGAGGACGAGGACGAGGAGGAGGAGGAGAACGAGGACGAGGAGGAGGAGGACGAGGAGGAGGAGGAGGAGGACGAGGAGGACGAGGAGGAGGAGGAGGAAGGCAAAGAGAGGGAAGTGGAGGTGCAAAGGAAGAGGAAGACGAGGAGGACGAGGAGGAGGAGGCAGGCGAGGAGGAGGACTGTGAGAGACAGCCGAGATACCGGGGGAGGAGGAGAGAGGAGAAGGAAGGTGAGGAGGAGGAGGAGGAGGAGGAGGAGGAGGAGGAGGAGGAGGAGGAGGTTATGGAGGAGCAGGACTGGGAGGAGGTGGTGAGGAGGAGGAGGTGAGGAGGAGGAGGAGGAGGAGGAGGAGGAGGAGGAGGAGGAGGAGGAGATTGAGGAGGGAGAGGAGGCAGAGGTAGAGAGGAGGAGGAGGAGGAGGAGGAGGAGGAAGGCAACGAAGAGGAGGAGGAAGGCAAGGAGGAGGAGCAGGAGGTGCAGAGGAAGAGGTTGGAGGAGGAGGAGGAGGAGGAGGAGGGAGAGGAGGGTAGTAAAGGAGATTGAATGAGACAGATGAGGAGGAGGAGGACGCTGTGGGAGGGGGGGGTGGGGGTTACAAGGTATTTGAGGGTTTGATTGGCTGACATAAGGCTGGTGGATGCCTGAGGACAGAAGTCAGAGTCAATCCAAGTTCAGACGTCACACCCGAGCCCGTAAAACAGCTCCAGACTCTCCCTCCCGCCCGTAGGAGGCGGAGACACATACAGAGGTATACCCAAATACACACATGCCAATACCTCTGTCACCTCTTTCATTCTTATAAATCAGACGAGGCTGTCTGCTTCAAATGATACAATTCCTAAGTTTTGTCTTTACTTGGTCGTCATTCACACCTTTAAAGTATTGTTTATCCATAAACTTTATTTAGTTAATTGAGTTTACTCAAAACTTGCTATTTTTTTTATTAAACTAATCCCCTCATAACATGACTTCATGAATACCGATATAGAAAACACAAAATCCAATCAAGAGTGAAAACCGGTTGGTGACTGTTGATAAACCTTCCTCAACCAATTATAATATAACATATCGATATAAAACCTGTTTGGACAGATAACCCTGGAATGCAAAGGAACAGGAGTAAATACAAGCACTTATAATACCTCCGGAAACCATTTTAAAAGTTAATGAAGGCAGGCTCCATGGCTTGACATAAAAAAAAATAGGACAACCCCTAACTGTGATTATCTGACTATTACGATGTCAGCTGGAAATGGTGGGCCCATAATGACAAGGTGTGGTGATGAGGATACAATGTGGAGATGGAGACAGTCATGGCAATATTTACCGACGCACAACCACCTACGCACACACACGCACACGGAGAAGTGCACGCGCAACATGATCCCACGCATGCTCACACACATGTACAGACACACACCGACAAAAGAGGCACACACATAAAAAGACACACACAATTGCATGTTTGCATGATTACATGAAACCAAAGGATGTGGCTATTCATTTGTAAATGCCTTGTAATTACTTTTTCTCTGCTCGAAAGCAATTCTGATAGCACCAGACTGTACCTGTCTTGGTGTGTGTGTGTGTGTGTGTGTGTGTGTGTGTGTGTGTGTGTGTGTGCGTGGGCGTGGGCGTGTGTGTGTGGGTGTGGGTGTGTGTGTGTGTGAGTGTATGTGTGTTAGACAGAGAGACATATAAATTAAGAGAGAGAGAGAGAGAGAGCGGGGTTGTGTTTGTGTTCTCGTTGCGACAGTAATGGGGTGATTGATTGTTCCTATATCTTCATCTATATCTCCTGATATGTTTCCATTGATCGATGAGCACACATGTGACCAACTGGCCTGATCTGCCACACTCACTCACACACACACACACACACACACACACACACACACACACACACACACACACACACACACACACACACACACACACACACACACACACACACACACACATACACACACACACACACACATAGACGTTTGCTGCACAAAGACTAGATTGCGTACAAAGTTAAACAGATAATATTAGAATCCCATTTCTTCCATTACAAAAAGTGTGTGTGCGTGTGTGTGTGTGTGTGTGTGTGTGTGTGTGTGTGTGTGTGTATGTGTGTGTGTGTGTGTGTGTGTGTGTGTGTGTGTGTGTGTGTGTGTGCCTGTGTGTCTCTTTGTGTGTGTCAGTGTGTGTGTGTGTGTCTGTTTACATGCCTGCATGTCTTTGTGTTTGTGTTTGACATTGTCTTTGTGTGTGTGTGTCTGTTTGCGTGCAGGCATGCATGCATGCGTTCGTCCATGTCGGTGTGTTCTCTGTCATCTGTGTTTTGGAAGCACACTTCCCCTCTGATAACCATGTTGTGCCTGTGTTTCACAGTCTAACCAGTCCCAGATTATGTGTCTCATTGTGTTTCAGCATCGAAACGGTTCGATACAGTCAGTCGGTATCTGTTTACTAATCAAATTTGGTCCCAATGACTGATTTCTTCGTACGGTATGACTCCATCGGTTTGGCCATGGGCTATAACTCAACTGTGCTGTTTTGGTGGGAAAAACACAAAACATTTCACTTCATTACACCAGCAAATCCCATTACTTTCCCGATATAATCCCTCTCCTTTTGTTTCTACTTGCCTGGTGGATGAAGCAACGCTAAGCCTTGATTGATCACAAAGGCTTCCAGGACTCAGTATTCGTACAGCATGCATAATTATAGCAGCTGATTTCCAGACAATAGGATTGGCTAATCCTAGCGTGAAGTAGATACAGCCCTAACCAGGGCTGTTGTGGTTGAGCAAAGTGGAGGGGTTTACCAGTTTGTGTGACAACACACTGTCAAAGTCACTGGGCTGTAGCTGTATGGGGACGTGTCTGTTTATGGCCTCAAATTCATGTAACAGCGCCGTTGTTTGTTGTTATTTTTTCTCATTAGACTCACAATCCGACTGATCCAAAGTTATCGATAGTGAATTGAAAATACCTGACATCAGTGAGCAGGGGGTAAGCAGGGGTTAGACATCTTGAACAGGGATACGTTAGTGATGCCCATTCAAACCCAGAGCCTTCCTGTTCCGGAGTCGAACAACCTGAACCGTTACACTATCCTACCCTCTCTATATGAAGCGTACAATTCAGGTTCGGAGACGAACTCCCAATTTTTTTTTGTATTTTCCATTACAGAATGTATTTCTAAACTCAAAGGACTAACCTGGTATAATAAAGGTTAAAAAAAACTATAAAACACTGGTTTCAGCCCAGTACAGTGAGTCTCCAGCCCCTATGAGCGGTGGTTGTGATGGCGGTTGTGACTGTAAATAATGACACCATTGAGTCTCTCTCTCTGGGTCATTGGTGACATTAAGCTCTGAGCCTGCATGGGTCAATCTACTGGTACATGTTGAAATGATCGTCCGTTGGAAAGCGCACACACACACACACACACACACACACACACACACACACACACACACACACACACACACACACACACACACACACACACACACACACACACTCATACACACACGCACACACACACACACAGACACATAAATTCGCACACAGACACGCACACAAACACAGGCACGCCGGCACACACACACACATACACACACACACACACACACACACACACACACACACACACACACACACACACACACACACACACACACACACACACACACACACACACACACACACACACGTTCACTCAAGCAAATGAGGTTAATCAAGTTCCAATGTTTCAGTCCAACCGTTGGGTATAGACTCACCATACTGTATTAACGCTGTTATTTGTCTTCATTGTTACAAAAGAGGCACATTAACATTCATCACTGTTGTTTTTTTTCATAATTTTACACAAGTCAATAACCACAAATACTAGGTCATTGCATCAGAAAAAAATACCGAGTTCGATTCATCTCTTCTTACATCGCTGGCCC
>NC_044066.1:20260965-20270965 GCF_902167405.1 Gadus morhua | reverse complement strand
ACAGAGTTAAAGTAGCCACGGTCCTGTTCATGTGAAGGGAATACACACCTTTAATACTTTCCATTGCCAATAAGCATTTCCAATTTGTTTAGAATGGTCGCTTATTAGATCTTAAAGATTGCCAGTAACATCACAACAAGATTGTAGTGCGTCTACACAATCACAGATGTCTCGGCACTATTTTTAGCGCCCTGATTATTACACTACCTGTAATGCATCACAGGCACACTTAAATTATCATATTATCAGCTGCTTCTGGCTGGGTAGTCTACGTTGAGGGTAGTCTACGTTCAGGGCAGCCTGCCTGATCCACAATACACATCAGCCACAGCTGTGGTGTGGAAGGGCTCATTGATTACCCTGGGAGAAGATGAGAGCGTATTTGCTCTACGTTTGGACGTTGGTGAGCAAACAGCTTTTTACAGCACCTCTTCCTCCTTCTTCTACTACTACGTCCTCCGCTTCCTCGGAAAGCATTTCACAGAACCGAGGCATGCCGAATACGTCCTCTCTAACCATGACATGTATGTGTACATCCACATGGACATAAAAAAAAAAGGAGATTGATACATAATTAATAAAAAAACATACAGAGGCAATTCCCACTATTTTGTTTGCTTATCAGATAGTGATATTTTTCCAAATCGTTGAAAAGTTATCCTTTGAATCAATAAGAGTCAGAAAATGTGGATGTCCTACCTCAACACAGTCTGGTTCTTCACTCCCACTGTATGCGTATGGGTGTGCATGTGGACACCGGCAGACAGTGAGATATCTATACTAAAGTCCTCAGCGTTGATGTTATACTAATGAATCATCAGGCCTTATTACTCAGAAACGGCCCGGGAACCGTTAGAATCTGCAAGCTCATGTTGTATTTGCTCTGGCGTCTTCAGCTGGCCCCCCTCCCGTTCAGAAATCTTTCCAGCAGACCTGGCCCGGGTTCGGCCAATCCCCGCCGTGTATCTAATTGGGGCGGGGTTTAGTATGGTGACTGAACAGAGGAGCGCCCTATGAGAGCACCGTTGAGACATTTTCATAAAAAAATAAGATGGCTGTCGCTGATGTCTCAAACATTTCATCGTCCTGATTGATTGAAGTTCTTGGAAATCTAAAAATAAACTGAGAGGTTCAGGACTAATATGCATTTGCAAAGAGGTCGGGTTATGTCAGGCTAGTGAATTATAAATGATATATAAATATAATACAAGCCATGGAAACAAAATGACATGCAGTATATTTCATTGCAGATGTGCTCATCTTCTGTCTAATTGCCCTCTTTCTCTTTCTGTCTCTGTACATTTCTTTCTGTCTCGCCGTCCGTCTCTCCGACTCAATTTATCCCACTCTCTCTCCACTCTCACTCTCTCTCTCTCTCTCTCTCTCTCTCTCTCTCTCTCTCTCTCTCTCTCTCTCTCTCTCTCTCTCTCTCTCTCTCTCTCTCTCTCTCTCTCTCCTCTCCTCTCTCTCTCTCTCTCTCTCTCTCTCTCTCTCTCCAGGGAGCTGGCTGAGTGTTTGTGATGGCTGAGAAACACTGAGTCACAGTGAGCGAGAAGGCATACACACACACCAGAGACATCGCACCCAGTTGATGGAGACAGACTGACAGACAGACAGACATGCAGTCAAACAGATAGTCAAACAGACAGACAGACAGACAGACAGACAGACAGACAGACAGACAGACCTGCAGTCAGACAGACAAACGGGCATGCAAGCAGGTATTCAGGCAGACAGATAGACGGACAGGTATTTGGGACCGACAGACACAGAGATAGACTGACTGACCAAACAAGAGGACACATACACACACAGACCCACACACATGTAACTATACAGACACAAGTACACACTCAGTTGATCTGTTCCCTCACTTGCTCTTTACCTTCTTTACCTTTTCTTGTTTATGAACCAAACATGTGTATCCTCTTGCTATTCAGTGACATAAGTTCTCAAACACTCTTGTGTGTGTGTGTGTGTGCGTGTGCGTGTGCGTGTGCGTGTGTGTGTGTGTGTGTGTGTGTGTGCGTGTGTGCGTGTGTGCGTGTGCGCGTGTGCGTGTGTGTGTGTGTGTGTGTGTGTGTGTGTGCGTGTGTGTGTGTGTGTGTGTGTGTGTGTGCGTGTGTGCGTGTGCGTGTGCGTGTGTGTGTGTGTGCGTGTGCGCGTGTGCGTGTGTGTGTGCGTGTGTGCGTGTGCGTGCGTGAGGCTGAACTCTGAGCTCATGGGTCGGTATTAATGGCTGGCGGTGCTCGCTGTGTTTACATATCTCAGGCGATGGTGAGAGATATTCTGCCTCATTGCAGAATTCTGGAACCATGGGGAAGGCCAAGGGTGTTTGTCAAGGGTGTGTGCGGTTGTGTGTGTGTGTTTGTGTTACTGTGTGTCTGTGTTGATGCTAAACTGGAAACTTAGAAACCCTCTCCTATAATCTCTCTTCTGCTGTCATGTTTTCCTCTCCTCCTCTCGTCTCCTCTCCTTCTCTCTCCCACTCTCTTATATTCCGTCCGTTTTTTTCATCGTCTCCTCTCTCCTTCTCTCCTCTCCTCACCTCCTCCCTCTCCTCCTCTTGTCTCTCCCCTCTCCTCATGGCCGATCTCTTCCTCTTGCAAACAATCCTACTTCCTCCTTAGTGCCATTCACTGTAAGACACTGTGGATAGAAGCCCCGCCCCCACCGATGAGCGACTTAATAGTCCATCTTTTGTCGCTTGTTTCTCTGCTGCACAGCTAGCACTGGTCGTAATACAGTAATCAATCCCAAGCTCCCCCACCACTAATCAAATGATCCTAATGAAACCATTAATCAGGGCGCCATTTGCCAACTGCTCCGATTCAGGCGTCACTAAGCAAACACACTTTGGCTTTTGTTGCAATCAGAGCTTGGGCTCTCTGTGTGTGCGTCGCAGGGCATTAAGGAACCCACCACCCCCCTTCTCTCCTCTAGCGGGTTTGTATATTGCGTTATAATTACATGACAAACCATCAGGAGAAGATGGGACCATTAAGAGAGGTTTCATCACTTACGCAGCCGGGTCACCGGTGTAAACAACAGCAGGACCCCCAGGGGTCCACTCTCCCTATCGTCCCCCCCCCCCCCCCCCCCCCCCCCCCCCCCCCCCCCGGCTGGGGGCTGCTCCGCCCGAACACCAGGGAATGGAGGGTCTATCCCTTAATTGCTCTCGTGGAGGGAAGCTGCTTAGAGACACCGATTTCATTCGGCATAATACTGTTGCATGGGGTTTAAGGAACCTTTGTAGGAGTCGACGGGAACGAAAGGAACTCGGAGACTTAAAAAGTTTGTGTTTAGTCTCTCTTTAACATGGAGAGGCAGAAGCCTCTTAGGAGCTGTGGGAACAGGAAGGTTGCTAGTTCGATCCCCGGCTCCTCCATGCTCCTCAAAATTGTAAAGGGCTTCGAGTGACCACTGGTTAAAAAATAACTATATATTATTGCCGTCCATTCACCATAACATCAAACCACCATTTAAGTGTTTTTCAATACACCTCACTAGTTTAAATCTTGTTTGTACAAATCTGGATGACAAACAAAATCCAGATTTGCACACACAGGCACGCACCCACACACACACACACACACACACACACACACACACACACACACACACACACACACACACACACACACACACACACACACACACACACACACACACTCATTAGCTCTATTTACTAATTAGTAGACGCCTTTATCCAAAGTGAATTACAGTAAACACAGATGCATGTCGTTAGGAAGCAGGAGACGGGGCATCGTGCCCGGTATCTTCCAGCTTCGGGGTCACCAGTTGGCACCAGGAGACACTCTTCATGGTCACGATGTTTAGAAAACAAAACCACCTCCAGACAGCCCACCGAGCTGTGGATCTGTGGAGTCACCTGACACCCGCTGATCACCTGTGGGAGAACGGCGGCTTCAGGTGTCCGGTTACATCAGTGGCATCATTAGACATGTCTCATTAGCATTAGAAAGCGCGAGAAGGCATCGCATTTCCTACTCTGCGATAAAAATCACCAAGAAAACAAACAAACACTTTTTGGGGTGTTTTTTCTTAAGGTTTTAAAGACAGGGAGATAGATGATATTGAATATTCAACCCAGTCTCACGGGAATACGTGACGCTCTCACGTCATTTAATCTATTAATTTGTGATCTGGGACACGTCATTTCAATTTTTTCGTGCCAAAAAGCACAAATTTCATGGCAACGTCAGCTGCTGAGGCATCGACACTGAGGCATCGACGCAGACCTTCATTCACATAGCCTACAAATAAACAAGACAATAGATGGCTAGATAAAGTAACATTAAGACATGGGCCTACAATTCTTAAAAGAAGAGATGAAGCTACCTTTTTTTCCGTCGCGGTTTGCCTGCAGAGCAGCGCACCTGCATTAAATATATCCGTGAATTGTCACAATTTATCAGAATCAAAGCTGAAAGTAGAAACGGGTGGCCAAAAGCTGTCATATTGTTCGTTATCACAGAATTTATTTTTGTTTGTGTGTAAAAATCTTGTAACAAATGAGAAAAATAAACAATAAATTATTTGTAGGCGTAAGGAGCTCCTTAAGGGACATTAGGTACATGCTTTTTGGCACGAAAATTTTAAATGACGTGTCCCAGATCACGAATGAATAGATTAAATGGCGTGACAGTGTCACGTATTTCCGTGAGACTGGTTTGGAATATTAGAGCAGAAATGCTGAAAAATGTGATTTATTGTCCATTTACTGTTACACGGACCAGTTTGCTTTATATATTTCTTAAGGAAGTTTTCAGTCATTTTCATTTCCCCGAGTTACCATTGCGAGACTGAAACTACATGGCAAACATTGTCCTCTGGGTAATTGGCTGTAAATTGTCCGTTCCCGTACGCAATGTGGAGCGTTTATTGTTCTAAGTGCAGAATATGTGAATAAGTGCAGTGTATTCCCTATTATAATTGCTGTGGTACTGACATACCTTTCTTCCTTAGAGAAGCAGGATTATCTGCTATGTGCTCACCACATTGAGTGAATGTACTTACTTTTTTCTGTTAGTCATGCACAAAGGGTATTTCTACTTCGCTGAATGATTATAATCGTAATGTACCCTGAATGACTGAATTACGAGTTATTTCACTTTCAAAAACGTAAAAGATGTATGATTTTCTCTGGAAAGGTTTTGCTTCAGAGCAGCTTTCAAAGCCTCTGAGAGACAGCCGAAGGAAGCAGGGGAGAGAGAGAGAGAGAGAGAGAGAGAGAGGTTCATACAGCATGATAGCTGGAGCACTTTGGTACCGGGAGAGTTTTTTGGATGGGTTCAAGTTGAGAATAAAGGCAGGTGTGTGTTTGTGTGTGGTGTGTGTGTGTGTGTGTGTGTGTGTGTGTGTGTGTGTGTGTGTGTGTGTGTGTGTGTGTGTGTGTGTGTGTGTGTGTGTGTGTGTGTGTGTGTGTGTGTGTGTGTGTGTGATTGAGAACCCCCAATCCTCGCATCGCCCCAAAATCCCTAGTTTTTACCTGCTTTTTCTTGCTGTCCTTCTCTGTTGGTTCTACCCACACATACACACACACACACACAGACACACACACACAGACACACACAGACACACACACAGACACACACATTCAAAGACAGTCACACACCATCATTCCTTCCCTCAGTTGAAGTGTTGACAGAACCTCACCGCCACGTGTTGGAGAGATGAACACACGCACGCACTCACGCACGCACGCACGCACGCACGCACGCACGCACGCACGCACGCACGCACGCACGCACGCACGCACGCACGCACGCACGCACGCACACTGTCTCTTGTCTCTTTTGTTGAATGTAACTGAGTTAAAATTGCCGCTGGCATGCCGTTGCTGAGCCAGTGAAAGTTTAGAGTCTACAGATTGAAGACTGTTAACTGTTAGCTCACTGAATCTTTATTGCTTCATAGTTTACCTTCTACTGTGCTCATACATTTTTTTCTGTTCAGTTCCATACAAAGAACAAGAAGGTTTTCAACTGGGTTAAAGGAGAATCCTGGGATTGTGGACAGCCCAACATTAAATGTATAATATGTAATTGTTATTGTAAAAGCAATAACTGAATATCTAATTTAATGAAGTCGTTAAGTAGCGTGGGATCTGTCTGTTAGGGAGTTGTTGTCTACCATTGCTGGTGAAGATCTATCTGATGTGACTCATGCAGAAATAATGTGGACGGATGAGGTGATCTAATCTAAGGTAATCACGATTACATAATAAGTCTAACTGTTTTCGAAGAAATGTTGCTTATTTTACCTTTAAAACACTACTGCCGACTCGTTAATTGGACAGGAGGGCCTCTACCTTGGAAACAATGATTCACATTGTGTCTCAAAAGTTTGGTCCCACGAGTTGAACCGTGAAGAAACATTGTGGAGTTAAAAGGCTTTAATACAGTCTTTACAATAAAGCTCTAAACTCTCCAAATCTTTCCAGCTTTCAGGCTGGTTTTATCTAACTATCAGTTAACTCGCTAGCAAACAGCCTGTTACGAGCTAACTCTGAGCGAACCAACTAGCCAATTTTTTTTAATTTACTGAAAAAGTTTAGGTCAAGGATGCTTGTCAACATGATGTAGATATATAGAGCGGCGAACCAATGCTAGTTTTGAGAAACTTCTGATGAACACCCTGAAGTAACCCATTAACCAGCCAAACTGTAGCGGCGGAGGCGAGCTAATATGCCTCCACAAGCCCTGTTGTTTTCCTAGAGAAAACCGACCAGGTCTGGCTGGCATAAAACAACACAATGAATCAAGACTTTTCATTGAACTCCAGGCCATACGCTTGACATCACAATGATTAAGTGCAGATACACGTTTAGGCTGCCAGAGAGCGTTTAACTCTTTTTTCTTTTGTCCTTTTCAAAGAAAATAACGATACGTAGGTTATTATCTGGCTGGAATCGGAGGTCTGGGTCCGTGGGAGCATCGGTATTTATAGAAAAACAGCACTTTACTTTAGCCAGGACCCTCCTCACCACACAAGCTTGGATAGGAGTGTATGAAACAGAGCATTGCATCATCTCTGTATGGATTATAAACTACGTTATAGGGGCGAGATTCATTATTAAGCCATGTGTATCTAGGCAAGACGCACTGAAACATAAGCCAGGAGCATGTAAGTGGGAGTGTGTGTGTGTGTGTGTGTGTGTGTGTGTGTGTGTGTGTGTGTGTGTGTGTGTGTGTGTGTGTGTGTGTGTGTGTGTGTGTGTGTGTGTGTGTTTGCGTGTGTCTATGTGCAAGTTCCCATAAACATATGTCTGCATTTGTTTATGCCTAGTTGTGTGTGCGTTTGTGTGTGTGCCTGTGTTTCTGCATGCCTGCAAGTCTCCTTGTGAATGCATGTGTGTGTGTGTGTGTGTGTGTGTGTGTGTGTGTGTGTGTGTGTGTGTGTGTGTGTGTGTGTGTGTGTCTCTTTTTTAAGTGTCAACATGCTTAAACCTGTGAACAACTGAGAGAGAGAAAGAGAACGAGAGAGAGAGAGAGTTAGAGAGAGCAAGAGGTACAGTAAGAAAGCAAGAGAGAGCGAGGGACAGAGAGAAAGAACACGAGAGAGAGAGAGAGAGAGAGAGAGAGAGAGAGAGAGAGAGAGAGAGAGAGAGAGAGAGAGAGAGAGAGAGAGAGAGAGAGAGAGAGAGACGAAAGAGAGACGAAAGAGAGAGAGACCCCGAAGGCTGTGCAGCATGTGGTTCTTGTTTGGCTACACTGGGTATCGTTTGTCTGTGTAAACAGCGTTCTCACCTCCTAAATCTGGGGGATTGTGTTCGTATTGAGATACAACGGAAGATTGTCACGATCCCCTTTTTTCTCAAAGACTCTCCACAGACTTGAAACGCAGTTCAGACGAGCTGAACCCATCGCAGACGAGTGGACGATGTCGTGGAGACAATGAGGCCAGACCGTGGTGAACGACCGATGTAAATGAAGTTCAAAGCGGGCGCGGGATGACTGATGGCGTCCGTCTGTCATCCCTCCCTGGCACGCTGCGGTCCGGGGACCGTGGGGAAAGGGCTTTGGTGTATTTTGGCAGCGGTTGTCACGGCGACACTGGGACATTCATTCCTGGAGACTGTCAAATGCATTTGTCTCACCGTGGGGCCTCCGGACGGGAGACGGCCAAACGTCCCTCCTCCTCTCCTCTCTCTGTTTATCGGGCTCCTTCTCGGTTACTTCTCTTATCTTCTCCTCTATTCTCTCTCTTTCCCTATCTCTCTCTCCCTCTGTCTCTGTCTCTGTCTCTCTCTCTCTCTCTCTCTCTCTCTCTCTCTCTCTCTCTCTCTCTCTCTCTCTCTCTCTCTCTCTCTCTCTCTCTCTCTCTCTCTCTCTCTCCCCATTTCTCTCTCCCTCCCTCCCTCCCCCTCTCTCTCTCTTTATCTCTCTGTCTCTCTCTCTCTCTCTCTCTCTCTATCTCCCTCTCTCGCTGCTTTTATTTTTCAGACAAACCGAGCTCTCTGTTTCTACTCCTCCTTGTTCTCCTTATTCTTTGCTCCACACTCATCTCCCTTGTTTAAAACATATTCTTACTGTTAGTGTGTTGTGTGTGTGCGTGCATAAGTGTGTGCATGCGTGTTTGCATGTGTGTGTGTGTGTGTGTGTGTGTGTGTGTGTGTGTGTGTGTGTGTGTGCGTGTGCGTATGCATGTGTGGTTCATGCATTTCCTCTCTGAAGTGCGAGAATAGGTTGTGTTGATGAAGAGAGATGAGGATAGCTCATGTTGCTTTGGCCTCAAAGGAAAACATGGAATCCACTTGGTCCCACTCCTCTGTTACTTAAAGAAGCCAGACTTCCCTGAGACTACGATGTTAACACAGTGTTAACAATATAGCACTCTATTCACCAGGGAAGAGGGAACTTGTTAGGCTAATTTGCAAGCTTAATAACATTAGGAAAGGTCAACATGAAGTACAATCCTAGCCTTGTTTTCCTTTCCTAGTTTGTTTATAAAAGTTGTGCTCTCTTTGTGTGTGTGTGTGTGTGTGTGTGTGTGCGTGTGCGTGTGCGTGTGCGTGTGTGTGTGTGTGCGTGTGTGTGAATGTGAGTGTGTGCATGGCACTTGCATGTTGTTTGTGTTTCCACAAATGTGTATCCACTTGTGTGTATGTGTTTGTGTGTGTGTGTGTGTGTGTGTGTGTATGCGTTTTTTTCTCTACTCGAGTTGCCTTGGAGTTATTTCTTCTCTGGCTCGATTCAGTAAAACAGTTAAACCAAAAGCTCACGCCTTACCTTCCATCCCCCTCCACCTTCCCTCTGCAGCCACCTTCCAGTGAGTCTTTCACACACAAAAATTCCGGTTCCCTCCCTCTCATAAAAAAGTAGAGCAATCTAACTCGCTCGAGACCAGTAATTTGCAATTCCTTCAAACCATTGTCATTTTACTCCACATAGCTCAAATGCTTGACATACTTGTACCTGTCTGACACACTTTCGACCTGTTCTGATGCCCGGTTTAACCATTCGAAAAGAGCCAGAAACCTTGGTAAATAGGTTGACGTTGTGACGACCTGCTCCATATATAGTGCTGTTGGGGTCAGCCCTAGCTTAGACATTAGACACAGTTATGTAGTCAGGCTTTAGCATTAACCCACGTGTGAGCTAATGCATTATTAGTCATCGATAGCCACTGGGGGTGGCTAACTAGTTAGGCTATATACTGTGATGGAAACGTCACAGGTTTTGCTTCCAAGTCTAGTGGACAATTTCCTTGAGTGTTCCATGACAGAGTTGAGTGTTTTTTGAGGTATAATCCCAGAGTGAAACTTCAGCAGAGTGTTTGCGTGCTCCAATGCCTTGCTTAAAGGCATAGCGGAACTTAGAATAAGAGCTGAAACAACTTGCGAAAACAATTTAAAAAAGTTTAATAGTCCAGGGGAAAAACCTTTAGTTAGAATCTTCCAAGCTTCCAAGCAGTTCACGACAGCTCAGTGAGTTGTGTTCAAGATAAGTACCGTTGAGGAACAAAAGGGCAGGGG
>NC_044066.1:20250965-20255965 GCF_902167405.1 Gadus morhua | reverse complement strand
GAGAAGCAGCGGATGAAATCAGAAACCATGTTTGAGTTTCCTGCTCTTATCCTGCAGGGATTAGGCAGTGGTGTGTGTTATCAGGGTGTGTGTAGGACAGATGAAGAACTGAAGGTACATCAGATAAGATGTACATCAACCCGGCCATTCAAGAGACAGAGATCTGATGCTACATATTTCTATGCGTTTGCTCTTTTAAATAATAATATCTTCATCGATACCCCGATCGATTAGTGCTTACGTTGTTCATCTATCATCATGTTTTAAATCATGCAAAAAAGATCATATTGATTTTATTATACGATATTTCCTTACTTGTTGTGATGCTAACAATCGGTTTATTCACTCTTCAGTCATGTAGTATAGTAGACACTTTTATCTAACCCTACCTTACCCTAAGACTTTGAATGTATTTGAGATGCGTGCCATTCATAATAATAATAATAATAATAATAATCTTTATTCATAAAGCGCTTTTCTAAACAGAGCTGCAAAGTGCTCTACAGATAAAAAGAAAGAAAGCAAAACAACCATTCAAAAATAAATGTCTGAGAACAATTCTATCACAGGTATTTTTTCCTTTTTTCCCATTTATGAGCAGACATAGGGTATCAAAGCATCCTGCTCCGGGATGCCTACAGGTAGACTCGCGGACAACGGGATTTGAACCCAGAAGAGCCCATTGGCTGGGATTCCCCCCCCGCCCCCCCTGCTCTCCGGGACGGGCCAGGATCGGGGCGACCCTGCGCATTCCCAAAGGATACAGGAATGGGGGGGGGGATGAGGAAGAGAGCGAGAGAGTGATTTATAAACATGTACGTACACCCGAAGATCAACTGTCACCACGGTGTGTTTAGTCATTCATCTTTTTGCTATGGTTTTAACAGACAGCTTGGTGTACCTTCCTCGTCTTCTTCATCGCAGTACAGAAGAGGGGGGAGGGTGGGGGGGGGGGGGAGGGGGCGGCATTCTGCTGACCCTAGTGGACCCTTTGTGCGACTGATCCCCCCCGCTTCCTCTCCTCTCTCGGCCTGTGTGCGTGTGTGTGTGTGTGTGTGTGTGTATCTGTGTGTATGTGTGCCTGTGCGCGTGTTTGTGTGTTTGTGTATCTGTGTGTGTGTGTGTGTGTAGGTGTGTGTGTAAGTGTAAGTGTGTGTGTGTTTTTGTGTGTGTGTCTGTGTGTGTGTGCGTGTGCATCTGTGTTGTTTGTGTGTTGGGAGGGGGGCTATGAGGAGCTATAGGCTTACCTAACCTTACATTACCCGTCTCCATTCTGCTGTAAAAAGGGCTTAACGTTACAGATGCCTGCTTCAGCGCAACAAAGACCGATAGCAAGAAACAGAGACAGGCTCTATTCTGTACACGGACAGCAGGCTAAGGGAACAGGTGAGAGAGAGAGAGAGAGAGAGAGAGAGAGAGAGAGAGAGAGAGAGAGAGAGAGAGAGAGAGAGAGAGAGAGAGAGAGAGAGAGAGAGAGAGAGAGAGAGAGAGAGAGAGAGAGAGAGAGAGAGAGAGAGAGAGAGAGAGAGAGAGAGAGAGAGAGAGAGAGGAAAAACAGCGAGCAAGCAATTGGGACAGAGAGCGATGATCAGATTTCCCTGTCAGAAGTTCAACCGTGTGGTGTGTATGTGTGTGGGAGTGTTTCTGTCTGCCTGTGTGTGTGCGTGTGCGTGTGTGTGTGTCAGTACAATGTGGGGGTGAAGGGAATACGTTAGGAACGCACTCACTGAGGTGACATTGAGATTCATGGGTGAAAGAAAAAGGGGGTTGACAGAGATAGAGATTAAGTGAGCGATAGGAAGACAGAGAAAAAGAGAAACGGAAAGTCAAAGACAGTGAGACGAGAGCATGATATAGAGTCAGTCGCAGTAAAGCTTTTAACGAGTTTAAAATACAATATTTATAATATATAACTCGTAATCACATGAACAATCAAGGATAGTGTAGTGGTGTGATTGGGTCTGTAGGCTATCTGGTCCAGAACATAAATCTTGGACGTATATCTAATCAAGGTCCCCGTTTATTACACCATGAACAGCAATAAAAAAATACATGATCTTGCGTTTTGTGTCTGTATGTGTCTTACACTAGTTTCATTCACTTTGGAAGTCTTCGCTGGGAATGACGTCATAGCTGAGTTGACCGCATTCCAGTACAACAAGTGGGAAAACCTAGATGCTATAGCAATACGGGTTCTAGCCAGGTTAGGTATACCAGTTGCTGATGCATTACGCCTAGCCTAATATTTAATCACATACAAACCCTAACTCGTCCACTGATAGAAGTTGGCCAGTACTGTGTGTACAACCAATGTCATGAGACATTAGTACGATATAATTGCTAATAAACAGTGCATAACTACAGCTTTTACATTTATTGATGTGCGGAGCGGCCATCTTGGATGCTGAGGTCAGGGTTGTTAAGGTTTCTCCAACTTTCCAAGTCAGAAATCTGACTTCGGGGGCATACCAGTTGTGTTTTAGACAGGGAACTCATAAGTGTTGTCTTCCCGGTTAAAAATACATTCCCTATAAGTATCAAGGAGGTTTTACAATAACTTATTTTTGTTTCAGTGCAAGGTTCACTAGGTTCAGAACCACTTCAAGTCGCATGGATCTGTTTTGTCGGAAATTAATTTTGAAAGGATTTCGCAACCAAGTTGAGCATGAGTTCATCAATGTTTGAGAGCAGATGGGATCAAATGTCTAAAAGAAAAATCGATTTCCCAACCGACAAAAGTTATTTCTTAAAAAAAAAAAATCATGGTTACCTTTTAAACTGTCTTTTTGTCACTCAGCGAGCATCTTTTTCCTATTTCACACATGTGTAGGGAGAAAGAAAAAAACATAACTTATATAGAATCCTTGCCAAGATTCACTCTGTGTCAGTTTGAGAATTCACTCTCCTAACTGAGTCCAGGCAGAGTTCAGCGGGATTCTGGGTATTATTCCGGATCGTATATGGGAATACCGGTACATCAAGAATATAGAGAACTCTTCTTTAGGTTCCTGACTCACACAAGCAACATTAAAGATTATGTCTATGGCGTGGAATGGACGGTTTACATTTTTCCATTGCATTCATTCATTCATGTCCATACATTCATTCACTGTTTTCTGACTGGCTGTGAAGTTAATTACTTGTGACACACTGTTTAACCTTTTCAACAATGCATGATGAATTCAACATGTTGGGTGAATGCTGATGACAAACTTTGATCCTATTTGGCATTGAACTTTGTGCGCTGAGATCTCATCTTTTGCAAAGCTACAGACCACCTGGAAGACACAACAAAGCATCTGATCTGAAATTAAATCTCCGCTGGCCAATGCCAAATAATAATGTGCTGCTATTATTAGATTACAAACACGCACATGCACACACACACACGAACAGACACGGTATGGATGTTGTGATGCCTGTCCCTCCACCCACATGCACACACACACACACACACACACACACACACACACACACACACACACACACACACACACACACACACACACACACACACACACACACACACACACACACACACACAACCACACACACACATACTCACCCACACACAGACACACACACACACACACACGGTATGGTTGTTATGATGCCTCCTTTTCATACACACACACACAAACACACGCACACACGCACACACACATATACGCACGCACAAACGCACGCACGCACACACACACACACACACACACACACACACACACACACACACACACACACACACACACACACACACACACACACACACACACACACACACACACACACATCCTGCCTGTCCCGGGTGAGACAGACAAGCCGGTGATATCTACACCAACAGGAATGTCAATCGAGCTGTATAGTAGTACAGTGCTGGCGTGCACCCGCACACGTGTACGCGTCTGGGGCGCTAGCTGCTGCTGCCGCCCTCAACCAATAGGCGACGAGCAGCGCTCATGTCATTTAGGAAACGCTGTGTGGTGCTTTTACTCACTGCCAGAGCTCTGCAGCAGTTCAACGCTGTGGCTGACTCCCAATCCCATCCGTCTCTCTTTCTCTCTCTCTTTTGCTTTTCGGTGAGAGAGTTGTTCAAAAATCTGTGAAAAGTTTTTTTTGCAGAAGAGTCGCTTCTTGAGTCGCAGTCGTCCCGGTCCGAATGCCTCCAGCCGTGGTTTTATTCTGGTAAAGGGAATACTCGGACCCGAGCCCAGACCAACTGCTGCTCGGACGTGGTGGAGACGAAGGTAAGCGTTCAGGGGTTTTATTAACAGGGCAAATGGTAACGCAGAAAAGATATATGATACCTTTCCTTCCTTGTTGGGAATATGCACAAGTTGCTTGTCGTCTATAAAGGATGAGACTGGGCTCTTAACACTTATTTTTGTTGGATATCATTGTTTATTTTCAATCGGCTGTACGTTGGACTGTAGCCTACTGTTGGGATGAAAAAAAACACTATTACTTGATGTCACTCTTCTTGAGAACGACGGTGAGAATCATTAGCCTTTTCTACCAGCTTTTTAAACGTTCTTTTAAAACGTTGCTTTTGAAACGTTGTTATAGTCCCACGTAGACTCGGATGAGGTAAAAGGGAAACCAGTCAGGGACTTTGTGTGTGTGTGTGTGTGTGTGTGTGTGTGTGTGTGTGTGTGTGTGTGTGTGTGTGTGTGTGTGTGTGTGTGTGTGTGTGTGTGAGAGAGAGAGAGAGAGAGAGAGAGAGAGAGAGAGAGAGAGAGAGAGAGAGAGAGAGAGAGAGAGAGAGAGAGAGAGAGAGAGAGAGAGAGAGAGAGAGACTTAAGTGGCTTTAATGGAGGGTTTTGCGTTCTGGGTGTTTGACGTGACGCGCGGTTCGTTTGGTTACTCCAGATGTGTAGACTCAGCTGTTGCCTGTCAGTCAGTTGGTGTGTGCGTGTCTCTCTCTCTCTCTCTCTCTCTCTCTCTCTCTCTCTCTCTCTCTCTCTCTCTCTCTCTCTCTCTCTCTCTCTCTCTCTCTCTCTCTC
>NC_044066.1:20166769-20246769 GCF_902167405.1 Gadus morhua | reverse complement strand
TTTTTTTTACCTCCCCCCCCCCCCTCCTCCCCCCCCCCCCCCCTCCTCCCCCTCCTTCCCCATCCCCTCCTCCCCCCCCCTCCTTCCAGAGGAGACGAGGCTGGCCTGCATTTTATTCATTAATTTCGTTTTTTTGACAAAGACAGACATTGTGGTACTGCCAAGGGGTGACAAGGTGTAATGTGAGTTGCTGTGTGTGTGTGTGTGTGTGTGTGTGTGTGTGTGTGTGTGTGTGTGTGTGTGTGTGTGTGTGTGTGTGTGTGTGTGTGTGTGTGGTTGTGTGTGTGTGTGTGTGTGTGTGTGTGTGTGTGTGTGTGTGTAGGAGTCAATGCACAAATTTGCCCGCCATAACCTTTAAGACGGTGACGTATGGCGGTTTTCAGGGGGAAAGAGTGAGGGTTATTTGCCCAATGAGAGGAAGACACTAACAAATATATTTCTTATTGCTCTAGTAAAATATATTAAGTTATATTACGCATAAAATGTTTCAGTATAATGTCCAGCACTCTAGTAGGAGTAGTTGTTTTGGACTAGACTAGTCGTCTAAATTTGTCCTTTAACCAGAAATAACTGACTGGGTAAGAATTAAAGCTATTAATGGTCCTGTTAGATATTAGAATGTCTTGTTACTCACTTTGTTTACATGTTGTAACACTGGAGGGAGTGGAGCATTATGTTTAGATTAAACAAGCCATTGTCAAACACGTGTTTCAATCCCATCCCACCCAGTATGACGCCTAGAGCCGCACCAAATGGAACCATTGGCCCGGCCTCGATGTAAGCCAGCAAGGTCACAGGTTCCAGTGGCCGGAGGAGTTATCCACCACACTCAAAGTTTATAGGTTTAATTTCCCTTTGTCCCTAAACAGCCATGTGTTGCCAAGCCTCCATGGGAAAGCCACTGAGCTTCTGTACACTACGTTACCCAGAATCCCATGTTTCTTTTTTCTGAAGCGTAAACCTGCTTTATTGCAGTGTTCAACAATTTAACAATTGCTTTAATGAGTAAAAATGGTTGGTTCTTTAAACCATGGCACTGCGAAGAAGAAATGCTAAAACAATTTGACCTAACTATTTTATATGTTTGGTCAACTCAAACAGTGCTATCAGGCAGGTAGAAAAACAAACTGATAAGCCAGAGAATCTCAGTGATATGTTATCTGTCCCCGCTGTAAAAACTGATAGATTAGTGACTTGACAACAAAGAAACAACTAACACACCCCTCGGTGATAAGAGCTTTGTTTTTTTACAGTTTTACCAGTCATCGTAATCTGCAGTTTGAATCAGAGGGTCATTTTCTTTATGGCCCTAAGCACTATTTGAAATGACATTCTACTGTATGTTAATCACAATTGTAGATCTCTTTTCTTCGCATCGAGTTATCCTACTTTATTGTTAGCGCCTAGTGGATTGCAACAGAGTTACATTTAAAAAATAATATGATAGCTTTTACAAATCACATTTTTTAATTGGATATTTCAAAGATTTGGACGTTATTGTAAAGCTAAAAGCCCCTTTTGGAAAGGTGGTATATAATACTATAGATTATTATGGAACATTTAAAAAAGGCAATAGGTTCAGGTCTAACGATGTCTAAATAATGGCACCCTCTAGAAAAACGTGGCATACCAAGATGACAGTTAGAGGAAGCTTCTTTAACTCATTTGAATACTGGCGATTAAACAGTTCACTGATGTCGCCGAATACCATTACGGACGGTTAATACTATCTGGGACATCTCGCCTAGAGTTCTACACTTGCCACCAGCAGTTTGAACCCAAACAAGGTTCCTTTCTGGTCGGTTATTTGCATGTCAAAGAGCCTTTTCAACACCTAAGACCAAAGCACATTTTTTTGTTGGGGTGGGGGTGGAAGTGTAGGGGGGGGGGGGGGGGACTTAAGGAACACAGGTTTGAGAGATAAGAGTGCTTCCGCCAAAGTCTGGGAACAGCCAATGAGGAAGCCTGATTCAACATCGCCCAGCCCACTTCATTAAAAGCTCTTTTAATGAAGAGCAGTTTGAAAAAGCTACCCAAGACGTGCTACATGCGTGTGTGTTGCACACACAAGTTACATGCTTGAGTGTGAGTGTGAGTGAGTGTGTCATCGAGACGATGCGATGGTTGATGCATGAACAGTATACCATTGTATTTCTTCCCGTTTCCCCCGATGTTCGATGTTCATGTTAGACAATAGGAAACACATTCACAACACACCGCTTGCCCGCTTCATCAAAGCATTCGCACAACAAAAGTCACTGTACCGCACTGCACATGTGCAGTGCAGCCCCTACCTAGCCTGTACATCTGCAACATCTGTCAGCCCCCTACGCAATCCGCCAGGGGTCTTATAGAGCATAAAAGCATCTGACGAAAAGGGATTACAGAGACAAACAGGCAGGTGATCAGTAGTGGTAAACCCTCACATAAAGAAACAGGATGTCATGGTAAAAGGACAATCCAGTAGTAGCTTCGTAGAGGATCTACTGAAAGCCCAGGGTTGTCTTCGCCCTACACAGGAACTATCGGTTTGGACGATGTGTCATGTTTGCAATTGGGAACTTCATGATTTAGAAAAAGTGGGTGCATATATGAATCCATAGCAGGATAGACTTATTGAATACGTGTAGGCAGACTTTGACTGAAGAGAAACGTTGTGTTCTGCGGACTACTCAACATATTTATTAAGAGCAACATCCTCTTCTATGTCCACCGTTCGCCAGAACAAGACTCAAAGAACCAACGCTGTTTTAAAAACATTATCTGGTTTTATAATCGATAGTATAGTCCAACTTTAAAGGCAGCCCGACCATTAATACATCTCTTCCTCCTCTCCGTTCCCCCCCCCCCCCCAGCGCCCCCGTGTGATGAACCTGGAGCGCGGCGATAGAGGCGACCGTCCGCCGCCCAGAGGCCCAGAGATGGAGCCTCGCGGCGGGGCCAAGACGGGCAAGGTGCCCCTGGGCTTCCAGAGGAGCTCCACCTCGGACGACGACTCCGGCTGCGCCCTGGAGGAGTACGCGTGGGTGCCCCCGGGACTGAGGCCCGAACAGGTACGAACCTAAAGAACTGCACAGCTCCAGTGGAAACCAGCTGGTACTATACTGCACTCGATGCTGGGGTCCTTCGTTCAAGGTCCACCACACACTCTCTCTCGTAGGATTGGACTTCTGCAGAATAAGGGTTACGATGCACCTTAGGGGCCACTCGCACTAGGGCTGCGGCCCCGTGCCCCAGCTCATTTGCATACTAAAGTCCAGAACGTTTGGCTCGTGTGACCACGCCCATCTGTATTACAGCACGGAACAGCCCCCTTGGCCACGGCACACTTGGGAGAGGTGTGTCGTGGCCAAAGTACAGATGCTAATGAGATGACACTCGCACACGCGCGGATACGCAACATGAGCTCGATGACGTCGTAGTCCTTGCGCGACCCTTCTTTCTTTATAGGTCCATGCCCTTCTTCCCCACCACAATCATTTTAAACAATGGCGGCAAGCGGTTCACGAGTGGGTTTACGTTGGTGCGATAATGAAGTCGAGTGTTTACTTGAAATTTGGGCCAACGACAGCACTCAGTCGCAGCTGGACAACACGCTTGGTGATGACGTATTTATCGTATTACGACGTGGTGACGTATGTATGAAGGAGCAATCGTGCCCAGGCCACAGCCTTTGGGAGCAGTGTGACCACGGGCCAGCGGGGGGAGTGGGGAGGGGGGGGATCGTGCTGAATCTTCCTGCAGCACGGAACAGGCAAACTTGCCTAGTGTGAGTGCGCCCTTATTATGTCCTTAGGCTACTGAACAACAGTGCCCTGTGGTTTGGGTTTGTAGTGTAGCATCTTATCCTAGCTATCTTTTGTTACAGGGAATGGGAAAACCTAGCAATTGTCAGTGCTTGGCACTTGATCTATGAACATCTTTACTGTACCGGCAGCGATACATTGTTGTTTCTCTTTCTTTTTTTTTACATGTACTTACTGTAAGTTGCTTTGGATAAAAGTGTCTGCAAAATGCCCTAAATGTAAATGAAAATGTATTGTCACATGTGACCAGAACTCTGAGGATGTGCCATACAACTTAACTGCGCTGGAATTCAGACTACTGAGTGAAGGCTTTGAGCATAAAGTGTTTTGGGGCTATATTCTTTCAAAACCAAACTCCCTACAGCAAGCATTGCAACCAGAGTAGATATTAAAGCATTACATTTGGTTATAAACATCCATAATAACATGTGTTTCAACTGAAACGGAGGGGTAACGTTGCATGTCATATAAAGTCCACCCTTACAGTATACAGGCCCCCTAGTCTCTTTCAAATAAATAGCTATTCTCAACCAACAGCACACCACCAGAACATTGAGTTCCTCTGACCTTGTATAAGGACAAAAAAAAAAAAAAAGTACTCGTAGCAGAACGTACGTGTGTGTGTGTGTGTGTGTGGACCAAACTTCCACATGCTCCAGAGATCCACAAGCCCATATGATCCATCATACGTACCAGATGTCCACAAGGAACACAAGGAAGACCTCAAGGGGCTTCCAACAGGAATGAAGCAAGGTTCAAGCAAGGCCGATGGAAACACTACATGATGTTTGTCATGGGAGGGGATTACCATCGCGGGGCTGCGGGTTCCCCTCCGGCCTTGCTCATAAGCATTCACATGTGCGTCGGCGGCTTTTGTCTTAACGAGACTTTAAACATGTGATGCCGATTTCACCCAGATTTGTTTGTGATTGGCTTTCCCCCCCCTAACCCTTCCTCCAGAAAGTGTTAAAAAAGTGTTAAAAAGCGCTGTGCGTTCGGAAACAGAGGAATTCTGCCGTGTGTGTGGCTTTTTTGTTTGGACGTTTTTTTTTTCCTTTGCGGTGTCAAGTGGAATCCGTCGTAAACGGATGTAAACTTTTGAGTGCCTCGGCGTCTCTCGTGGGTGGGAAGGTTTCGCCGTCACAAGGCTGTGAATAAATAGGAGATGGACGGATAAGGTTTGCCCCCTGAGAAGCCCTTAAACATGGACACACACCGTAACAGCAGGCCTTCGACGGCCGCGTCTCCTTCTCTTCTCTCCCCTCCTCTCCTTGCCTCCTTTTTCCTCTTCTGCTTCTCTCCACCTTTTTCTACGTCTTACCCTTTCTTTGCACCCCTTCTTCTCCTCTTTCCCATCGTTCTTTCCTCCCCCTTCTTCAATTCAATTTTGTATCCTTTCTTTCCTCCCCTTGCTTCCTCTCCTCTATTCGATCTTCCTCTTCTCACTCCTCCTCTCGTCTTTCTTCCACACACTTTTATTTCTTCCTGTCTTCCCTGCGACTTTCTTTAACTTCTCTCTGCTCTTCTCTCGCTTTCTTTCCTCTTTCCACACTCATCCTCGTCTTCTTGACTTCCTAACCTATATTTCCTCTCCTCTACTTTCCTCTTGTCTTCCCTGCGACTTTCATTCTATCATTCCATCCCGCTAATCTCTCGCTTCCTCTCCTCTCTCCTCCACTCACCCTCCGTCTCCTATCCTCCCTCTCTCCTCGACCCACAATCCCTCTCCTCTTCCTTCCCTCTCCGATCTTCTCCCCCTGTCTTTTTCCCACCCACTCTCATCCTCTCTGAGAGACCGCACGCTGTCAGGTCCCATTTTAGCAGTGGGTTGAGGCCGGGCCGCGGTGGAACCACAGGCCATCACTACAGCGAAGCCATGCAGCGGCAGCGGCATCGACACACCGCCAAGCCAGCCTCTCGCTTCTCAACGACGTCTCAAATGTGTAACCAGCCCCGATGCTAAACCCCAGCACCGCAGCACACAGGCCTGATTCCCTCGCAGTGTGAGCACGGCAGCGTCGACCGTAGCGCCTTAGATGAAGTTCCTTGTGACTTTGAAACACACTGCTTTTTGTTTCTAGGCTGTGTGTCAACGAACAGTATTCCCCTCTCTTTCACTTTCAATCTCTCCGTCTTTCCCCTCCTCTCTCTCTTTCTCCCCCTCGGTCCGCCTCGATGTGTGGCTGACGGTTGAGCACTCGTCGATTGTTTGAAGCGATACCAACAGTCTTCCTCTCTCTCTCACCCTCTCACTCTCTTCGTCTCCCTCCCCCTCGCTCTCCCTTGGTCGATCTCAGCCGGTCTCGACGTGTGGCTGACGGTTCAGAATTCGTCGATTGTTCCTTCTCGGTATGAAATGTCCCTGGAGGACGAGAATTCATCTGGCGGGCCTGCCTTTGATTAGAGTCTAAGATCACGTGATGCTCGGTGGAAAACTAGATCAAACTTAGTTTGCTGCTTTTTCTTCCACATTTCTTCTTCTTCATCACTTATCTTCTCCCTCGTGGCTTTTCTCTGTAGCACGTTTTATGGTCGGAACAAACCGACCTCTTTGTACAAAGTCTCTCTTCTGGTGTTTGATATGCGGTTAGTTAGGATGAGAAATGTGCTTGTTGTAAGTCGCTTTGGAGGAAAGCGTCTGCTGAATACCCTAAATATCAATGTAAATGTAAAAGGGGAAACACATATTAAGGGCATTTGTTAGGACATCTCACCCAGGGAATGCAAATGGTTAGACTACATACATTTAGGATTCAAACCTACAACTGCTGGACTAACTGCTGATTGATGGAGGCAATCAATCAATCAATCAATCAATCAATCCTAGGTGCCATTGGTGCTTGGATAGCCTAGCGGTTAGCCTATCCTAGCCCAAATAGCCCGATTGATTGTCCTCCATCAAGGCTGACCTTTGTCCTTCTTCTGGGTGTCCCCCTTCAGGTGCAGATGTATTTCTCCTGTCTGCCGGAGGACAAGGTGCCCTACGTCAACAGTCCCGGAGAGAAGCACAGGATACGGCAGCTCCTCTACCAGCTGCCCCCCCACGACAATGAGGTGAGAGAGAGAGAGAGAGAGAGAGAGAGAGAGAGAGAGAGAGAGAGAGAGAGAGAGAGAGAGAGAGAGAGAGAGAGAGAGAGAGATTAATTGAAAACGTGATAGATTAAGAACGTGTTAGACCGGGCCTACAAATGACCATTTCCATGAAGTTTACTGATACTACAGATACTTGTGCTACGTATAATTGGGACTTATGTGGAGCTCTCTTCAAATAATCAATGTTAAGTTAAGAGGGGAATGCGGTACAGGCAACCAGTTATGTGTCATCCATTAAATTAAATTGAACCAGACCCAAGCAGATAGAAAAAGGGGTCTAATAAGACACTTCTCTTAAAAGAATACACAATCATGCACACACGCACACAGACACACACATACATACACACACGCACACAGACACACACACACACACACACACACACACACACACACACACACACACACACACACACACACACACACACACACACACACACACACACACGTCCCACCAGGTGTTTTCCTTTAAAAAAACCGAACCAACAAACACAAAACCACACATTCCCTCAGAGATAAAGGATTTACTTCTCCGTCTCCTGTACAATTGTTTTATGGTGTGTCAATTTGCCCAGCTTTTGTGAATCCGGCCCATTGTCTCCAGGCTCACCTTTGTGGGTAAAGTTTACATTAGAAGATATGGTGGTTATCACCACACACACGCACGCCCACACACGCACACACACGCACACACACAAACACACAGCTTTTATAATGTTTGCCGGCTGACTCGTTGGATGAGGAACTGCTGAAGAATTCCTCGCATAGCTGTGGTTTGCGATGATCGCGATGATCGAACGGACCCTCCCCCCCACGTCATCGTACGGCCTGCTGTTGGACATACTCGCTCAGAACTGCACGCAAAAGACGTCTAGAGGCGATGTTTACACGTGCATGTCTTTTCGATTGCTGTTCTTCCATCTTCCTGTGTGTTTGGATTCATTACTTCTTTATCTTGAGTCTGGTTTTAAACAATCCCTCCATCTTTCTCTCTCTCTACCTCCTCATCTCTCTCTCCTCCCCTCCCTCCCCATCTCTCTCTCCCCCCCTCCCTCCCTCCCTCCCTCCCTTTTTCTTCCTCACTCCCTTTCTCTCCCTCCCCCCATCTCTCTCTCCCTCCCTCCTCCCCATCTCCTCCCTCTCCCCTTATCTCCTCCCCCCTCCCCCTTCCCTCCCCATCTCCCCCTCCCTCTCCATCTCCTCCCTCTCCCCATCTCCTCCCCCCTCCCTCCCCATCTCCCCCCTCTCCCTCCCCCTCTCCCCCCTCTCCTCCCCCCTCCCTTTCCCTCCTCCCTCCCTCCCTCCCCATCTCCTCCCTCTCCCCATCTCCTACCCCCTCCCTCCCCATCTCCCCCCTCTCCCCCCTCCCTTTCCCTCCTCCCTCCCTCCCTCCTCCCCCTCTCCTCCCCCTCCCCCCTCCCTCCCAGGTGCGGTACTGCCAGTCCCTGAGCGAGGAGGAGAGGAGGGAGCTGCTGATGTTCAGCGGCCAGAGGAAGAGGGAGGCGCTGGGCCGCGGGACGCCGAAGGTCCTCCCCCGAGCCCTGCAGCACAGCCGCTGCGAGAACGTAAGGCGCACCGCCGCCGCCGCCATCGCGCTAACCGGCGCGCGCGTCGGACACACGCACACACAGCTACCTATGGACATGACTACACGTTTACAAATGTACATGAGTTTGCTGGTTAACAATCATGCACCCGGGTTACTGGTAAACGAGCAAACTTTTGACAGCCATAGTTACACATGTGTACTCGCTCGCATCGAACACACACACACACACAAACACGCACACACTCAAACGCACACTCACACACACACACTCAAAGACACACACACACACACACACTCTTAAAGACACACACACACACACACACACACACACACACACACACACACACACACACACACACACACACACACTCTTAAAGATGCACACACACACACACACACACACACACACACACACACACACACTCTTAAGACACACACACACACACACACACACACACACACACACACTATTAAGACACACACACACACACACACACACACACACACACACACACACACACACACACACACACACACACACACACACACACACACACACACACACACACACATTCTTCACAAGTGACTTAAATTCGATCTTACAGTGCCATATGCTGCGCCCCAAAGCTCCCTGCTGATTGGCCAATGAGAGGAATTCCCGAATGACATCACTGTCAATAACTACAATTGCCAATAGTACCATATCATATACCTCATATATCTATATATACATATAGATATATGTCAAACATACCATTCCAGCCCTCAAACCTCAACACAGGCTCTTTTCAAACACAGCACCCCACAGTCAGCCTAACCCTCCCCGACTCCTATTTCCCAAAATACATCCATACAGTATCCCACCCCCACTTCCCCCACCCCCAAACCCCCCTGGGCTTACCCTGAGACAAACACGGTGGTATTAGTGAACGGATCGCTCCCGGGCTAAAGCCATGGCGACGGGAAACCACATCCTGCTTGAGGATGTGGGTGGTGGTGGCCCGCGGGCAGAGAGACCGGGCACCACCACCACCACCACCACCCCACCCTCCACCACCCCCACCAGCCCCCAGCGAGAGGGGGCTCGGTAGCCCAGGCATGCTATCCAGGAAGACCACACTCTGCCCTGATAATCTCCCCCCAGCTCCAACCCAGCACAGCAGATGTGGGCTTGTCATCACTTAAGTCTCTGAGAAGCAAGGTCACCCACATACACATGCACACAGACGCACGCACACACACAGGCAAGCACACACACATTCACATGAACACACACACACACACGCACGCACACAAATGACTGCAAAGTAGCAGATGTACACAGCTATTTTATCTCCCCTGCATTACTGTATGTCTATCTATCTCTCTCTGTATATCTCTCTCTCTCTCTCTGTAATCTGTGTAAAAGAGAGAGACATATTACTTTGCAACCATTCATCTATACACATGCACCCGAAGCCCACACACACACACACACACTCCTCTATTCACGATGCATGTGTACAGCACATAGTAAACTCATGTTGATGTTTCTATGTAGTAAGCCAACAGACACACACACAAACGCGCACACACAAACACACATTCCTCTGCTTACTATGGGTGTACATAGCACATAGTAAACATTTATGAAGTTTCTACACAGTAACAAGCATAAGGCCACACATAAGCACACACACACACACACAAATTCCTCTTCTTACTACGCATATGTGCCTCACATTCTAAACATATTGATGCAGCTACGTAGTCACACACACACACATATACACTGCCATACACACACTTGTACACACACCCATACACACACACACACACACCCGTACACACACATCCGTACTCACACACACAAACACACACACACACACACACACACACACACACACACACACACACACACACACACACACACACACACACACACACACACACACACACACACACATCCGTACACTCACACACACACACACACACACCCACACACAACCCCAGGATTGAGTTTCCGGGTGCTGGGGCTCTCGGGGATACATTACACCCCCGTCCTCGAGATCCCGGTACGGCCTGGTAATAATGGTTAACAGCTGGGCCCGGTATCCCATGGCCACCACCGCCCTCCAACCCCCCTCCCTCGGTGCGGCTCAAGGCTCCACCGGGTTATATAAAGACCCGTGGTTATATGTTCAGACACGCTCGGCCGATCTCTCTCCCCGGGGTCATATGATCGCCGGAGCGGAGGCCCTGGTGCCCGGCGCCCGGCCGAACAACAGGAGAAGCCCCGTCTATAAATAATTAAAGGCTTTTGATGTGCGGGGCCGAGGCTATGCGAGTTCACGGGTGTTTGGGCGCTCACTGCGGTGTGTTCGAGGGGTTTCCATGGCTGCTGTGGTGCCTGGTGGAAGGTTGAAGCTGAGCGCTGAACCATAAACGCGGGCCCAAAAATGTAAACGATAATGGCGAATTGTATTTAACGAGCCGCGACAGCTGTATAAAGGATATCGGGGATCGACTGTAAATATCTCAGATTCCGTTGACGGTATAGTGTATCTCATATGGCTCGAGCACCTGTTGTTGGGCCTGCCATTGTTGTCATCCCACTTGTCACTGAGACGTCGAGCTCCGCGGGGGGATCTTCCTCCTCCCCCTAATGCTTTGCTATTTATTGGACATTCCCCGTATGTCAGGGGAGTTAATATAATCACACGGGTCTGTTTTGAATAGAGATCCCCCATAAAAGTCCTAATGTTAACCATATTTACAGTTCTCAGTGTCTGTTTGATTCACAACCACACGCAATGTGCTGCCAAAGTTATTCTGGATTTATTCACAAAGCCCTTCTTGATAGTTCTGGCATTTTAAAACAAGTCATTGTCCATCCGTCCGTCTCCCCGTTTGCTCATGTCTCCTCCGGTTGGTTTGGCTCAAACAGTGCAGTGGAGGCATCAACGGAGGGGAGATGGCCGTCTTCGCCTCCAGAGCTGGGCCGACCCCCTGCTGGCACCCGGGATGCTTCTCGTGCTCCACGTGTCAGGAGCTGCTGGTGGACCTCATCTATTTCCACCATAACGGACAGATCCACTGTGGGAGGCACCACGCCGAGGTGCTGAAGCCACGCTGCTCCGCCTGCGATGAGGTAAGCCCACGTTTTGAATCCGGGGGTTATGGAAAAAAGTTCATGTATGAAGGTCAACTGACTGGTTTTTCAGGACTTTAGACGGGGGGTCTTAAGTCCTTAAGTCAGTAGAATGTCATGTCTGTGACAAGTCTGCCAGTGCTCAATGAATGTCGTTCTCATCCGGTTATCAGACATACCATAAGGCGTCAGTATATCGTATCTCTGCTTAACTTTCTATGGGTAGCACCTGCTACGTAGATGCACAACAAGAAAAAACTCATTGGTGACATACTTCTATTAGTTGCTTAATTTCGATAGGAATAATTACAGTAACACTAGTATTTACATTGAATCTATACTGACCAAACCGAGCTCTAAACCGAAACGCGTGTCGTTCTCAGATCATCCTGTCTGACGAGTGCACGGAGGCCGAGGGACGCCACTGGCACATGAAGCACTTTGCCTGCTACGAGTGCGAGGCCATGCTGGGGGGCCAGCGGTACATCATGAAGGACGGCCGCCCGTACTGCTGTGGCTGCTTCGAGTCGCTCTACGCCGAGTACTGCGAGGCTTGTGGCGAGAACATCGGTAAGACACGAGTCTTTGGATTTGTTAAGCGAGGACATTCTGGTTCCCTCCTTACTTGATCTGGTGCGACTGCCTTTGTTGTAGTCGGTGAGGTGGGTCCCTTTGTTGCACATTTCTAATGAAAGGGTCCTCTCCCTTCGTTAACCTAGGTGTGGACCACGCCCAGATGACCTACGAAGGGGTCCACTGGCACGCCAACGACCAGTGCTTCTGCTGTGCCCAGTGCAAGTCCTCCCTGCTGGGCTGTCCCTTCCTGCCCAAAGAGGGTCGCATCTACTGCTCCAAGGCCTGCAGTCAGGGGGAGGACGTCCATGCCTCGGATTCCGCCGATTCGGCCTTCCAGTCGGCACGCTCCCGCGAGTCCCGCCGCAGTGTCCGCATGGGGAAGAGCCGGCCGGCGGATCAGTGGAGACAGTCCCAGGTGTTGAGCCCCCCTCCCGCTGCCGTGAACCCCTCAGAGTGCAAGTGCACCAATGGCGACGTCGACGGGGGCATGGACACCAACGTCAATCAGGACATCGATATCGTAGGGCGTAAGCTGGCCCAGGCCGGACTGGAGGAGGAGAGGTACTGGAGAGAGAGGGAGGAGCAGGAGGCGGGCGGAGACGAGGACCCGGAGGAGTGGGCGCAGCACGAGGACTTCATGACTCAGCTTCTGCTCAAGTTTGGCGATTGCGGGATGTTCAGTCAACCGTCGCCCGACGCCACAAGCCCCGGCAGTGACCGCATCAGACCGAAGGAGGTCTCTGATCCCTGGCTGAAACCCGATCCTACTTCCATGGGGGTGAACCTATCCTCGCCGACTTCTCCAAGTCCATCTCAGAGTCAGATCTACAGTCAATCCCAAAGCAATAGCCTCAGCCCTGGATTTATAAGTAAGAAAAACCTCCCTGAAATGTACTGGACTCAGTCCCAGGACGGCTTGGGAGACTCTGCCTATGGGAGCCACCCTGGCCCAGCTAGTGCCAGGAAGATACAGGAGCTGGAGCTGGACAGAGAGGAGGACCAATGTGGACCAGGGAGGAAAACCTTCTGGAGGGACCCAAGGCAATGGTATGAAGACTCCTTGGAGTGTATCACTGACGAGTTGAGAAAGGCCGAACAAGGTGTAGGAGACTCCATGGACTCATTGGCCCTTTCCAACATCACAGGTAAGAAGCAGACATCTAATGACATGGATATGCATGTAAACAAATGTTTTGATTATATCTGATCATATCTTTCTTTATTCCTTGTCACAGGTGCATCGGTAGAAGGAGACAGCAAAGAACGAACCATCTTATACTCGCTCCACGGTTTAAAGCCGCCCCTAGAGTCCGTCGAGGACTGCGAGAAGATGAGCAACATGGGAACTCTCAACTCATCCCACCTTCACCACAGCGCTAACTCCTTGATGGTCCCAGAGCTGGACATCCACCACCACCAACACCAACTACAGCACCAACCCCATCTCCTCCAACGCCAGCAGAGGTCGGCAGTGGAGGTGGACGAGGAGGTCGCCAACGAGATGGGAATGATGGGAATGAGAGGATGTGCCTCGGGGGCCTCCTTCTCATTATCCCCCACCTCCCAGGAGGTCTCTTCTCCGTCTCTGCTGCTCCAGGCCCCGGCTCTGAGGAGAAGCCGGTCCCAGGGCAGGCCCCCGCAGATGGTCAAGTTCTCAGAGGACACCGTGGACAACGGCTGTTACGACGGCATGGAGGTGAACGTCAGGCAGCACCCCATGAGCGAGCGGCCCCAGCGGAGGGGTCACCGCCGAGCCGAGGAGCCGGCCAGGGAACACGGACGCCCGGCCAGCCACCACGGTCGGAGCAGGCCGGCCCACCACAGCGGCAGGCAGCGCAGGAGCCGCAAAACCCGCTCGGACAATGCCCTGAACATGGTTCCCCTGGAGCAGATGCAAAGGCCCTACGAGACCCAACGGGCGGTTCCGGGTGAGCCTCAAGGCGGGGTGATATTCGGCCAGTCTTCCCAGTGCAGACTGCCCCCCCAGTTTCCTCAAAGCCAGGCCGATTACGCCGTCCCGAACTCGGCGCCCGTCAGCGACCCGCGGGTCGAACGCATCATGGATCTGTACAGAGACGAGGACGACTGGTGCTCCACCTGCTCCTCCTCTTCCTCAGACTCGGAGGAGGACGGCTACTTTTTGGGCCAGCCGATCCCTCAGCCTCGTGCCTCCGGTCGCTACCAGTACTATACCGAGGACTACCCCACCAGGGTCACCGCCCTTTCCCCACAAAGCCTAGGCTCACGGACTACTCGCCGCAAAAGCCACAAAGCCAAAAACTGTATCATCTCTTAACATCCTGAGACAAGCTTGCCGGACCTGAATTTATATAAAGGGGATGCACTCCATTAAGCAAGGAAACCAGAATTTCTGATTTGATAGTTACTTGGATGTGGATCAGGTTTGTGAGTCTAGCCAGCAGTGGGGAAAGAGATTTTGTATAGAAAAGTCATCAGGTAGCTCACTTACATCTCGAGTGTTTGGGTTTCAGGTAATGATTTACCAAAGTGACTGCCACTTCATTTTTTTGCAGTTTCAAAAGGTCATTCCAGAAGTGTATAGTTGTTATTATAATCTATTTAATTGTGATTAATAAAGCTTTTTTCATGGATGCTTACGTGAAGTAGTGTGCGGCGGACCGCATGGACAAATGCTGTGTATTATCCTTTTTTTTTTCATGGACTCTATACCCATTTCCTCTTATTGCCAAATGCCATACATATCAGCTCGGATACACAATATAAGTTAATCCTTCAAATATGGGACACAAACTTCTGAGTCAGCAAAGGACAAAATCTGATCAGTGCAATATGGAGTTTGAATAACAGGCTTTTGCGTATGCCTGACTTGTGGAACTTTATTTTCAAGCACTATAATGGACATATGGAGGGAGTCAGTTAAAAAAAGTTTGGAGGCATTTTCTTTCCCTATAGTTTTGATATTTGCCAATAAACAACTTTGCTTTGTTTTTAAATTTGCAGTCTGCGAGTTTTGAAACAATCCCATTGTAAAAACAGAGGTTTGATTATTTACCAAGCAACTAGAAACTAACCAAATAATTATTTATGAGTAAATTGATACTGTATATATTAAGTTAAGATTTTAATACCGGTATTTTTGGATCCTTGTTTTAAGTTTTTTTTTTACATCGTTTAAAAAGGAATGCCATTTGTAAACACAACTTCATAGATGTTTTCAAAGCACAATTGGTTGCTACAACACAAGCCAATTTCGGCGGGGTGAAATGTCATTATTCAACAATCAAGTCTCAATAATATTTCCAGTGATATCATATTGTAAAAAGTACACAATGCTCTTGTCCTGGTATTAGTGCTTCAATTCCTATTCAGTCAAGGTACTCGCTACGCTGTACCGTCATTTAAATGCTTTGCAATATAAAAGCTTTTAATAAAAAACATTTTGGAAAGCTTCATATGGGATTTTACTATTTCATTAAAATTGAAGAAATTTTCGGTTTTCAAACCATAGCTAACAAGTAAACAATAGTTGTTCACTATTTACCTACCAAAGTGCTCTTGAGCATATGGTATGAGGTATGCTTATTTAATTGGATTTCATGAACTACATCAACAACATAAAGATATGCATTTGTTAAAGGGTTTTATTTAATATTCAAAAGTTAAATCACAATACATAATTTTGATCACAATACACAAACGTTGTGCAGTATGACAAAAATATGTTTCAAAGGCAAAAACAAACAAAACAAAACCGAACCATCATCTTCGAACGAGCTGTACACAATTGGAACATATTTGGAAGCAGAGTCCACATGTCAATTTCAAAGTTTACTGCGTAACGACATACATGCTACAAAACAGCTCAGTGTCACTTGTCTGCTTCCATGTACACCAATCCTACTTGGTTAACAAAACAGTAAATAACATGGAAGATGTAAGCAAATTAAAACCGCATTGGCACTGTCTGCTCCAGAAAATCATTTGACAACATTTAAAAACATAACACATCTATAAGAATAAATAAAAAAAAAAAGGACGTTACATATTTCCTTACTTCCTTTCTTATCCGTTCAATGAAAAATAATGAAAAGAAAATTGTTGCCAAGTACATTTAACTGGCTCCAAAAACAATGTGGATGTGTACCATGGCAACACTGTTCATCACCACCGACGTATGCACCATATTCCCAGCCTGCCGCTGGGTTTGACCCTGACATACAGGAGGTATTGTTCATGCGTCTGGCTCGAAACTGAAGAAATCCAGCACTCCATGTCTCCAATCGTCTCAATTAACGTTCAACATTCCTCCCCTCCACCCCAAAATACAGACAAAAATTCCGTCCGAATATCTTTTCAAGATCTCCGGTCTCCGATTGGCCACCGTTTACTGCTAGAGAGTTTGTGATTGGACGGGGCGGCGGGTCAGGCTAGCGTGTCCGGCTGCCGTACCGCCTCGTCCAGCTCGCTGATAAAGTGCTTGAGGTCCTCCAGGCACCGCTCCCGGATCTCCCCCAGGTTCTCCCGGAGCGGGACCTGCAGCTGCTTTTCCAAGTTGGGGTCCTTGGCCACCAGCATCTTCACCACCATGCCGAAGGTCTCGCAGTCCTGCCGGTACACCTGGAGGGGACAGGGCAGGGTTAAGAGGAGATGATGAGGCAGGCTAAGTGCATCCCCTGTGGGTAGTGCTACGGTCACGGGTCCAATGCCTAGACGTTGTACGTCCTGGCACGTAATGCACACACTTAGTTATAGCACTAAGTTATGCAGCATCGTATCCTGGCTATCTTTGTTGTGTAGGGGGAATGGGTCAACCTAGCGGTTGTTAGTGCTTGGCACTTGGTTCTATGAACTTCCTTACTGCACAGACAGCAATATATTTTTATCACTGATATAAGTAAGTCAATTTGGTTAAAGCGTCTGCTAAATGCCCTAAATGTAAATGTAGACGTATAGTTACGTAATTTAATCATTCAGCAGGATTTGTTATCCAAAGTGTCTTGTAAGCCTGTCTCGATGACAAAATAATTGTAAGTAGTCAGTAAATGGGTCAAGTTTTGGTTTGGTTTGTTACAACCACTTAAGGGACAGAAATAAGGAAGGGAGAGGTGATGAAATGTTGGTTTGGGAGCTGCCATTTCACACAAAGCCACCAACGCCTCGTAATAAAACAGAAAACCGTCAAGTAAAAAACACCCACTGTGTATCCAACTCACACGTTTTCTTTTCTAATATAAGACATATTTCTTTCCTTTGTCCAGAAGTACTTGCAACTACAGATGGGAGACCACAGGGTTCATTATGTATTTCTCAGGACTTCACAGTACGGCGGCGAGAAAAATTGCAAATACTATTGCGGTTTCCATTTTATAGTGAGTCAGTAAAACTTGCAGCCAGTGATTAAAAAAGGATTCCCAGAATAGAAAAAGCAATATATTCATAATATATTCTTCTTTGAAACACTAGACTTTCTTGTGAGATTAACTCTGCTCAGGAACTACTGGTTTACTAAACGACCAGCATCTGCTCAAGCAAAGCTAGCCAGTGGACCAGTTGAAATGTAGATTTTGTTAATGAACATCTAATTAGGTACAAGAAACCGCTGCTTTTGAAGCTTGAATAACAGAACAAATCCCAGCCAAATTATATAATATTACGGCCCGAAAGGAGCAGTGAACGCCTGATGCATGTCGCTGTAGACCCAAAAAAAAATCATAAACGAAAACTGTAAATTATTTCAGTCAAATTACCCAAGGGTAGAAAGCAAATAAAAGAAACAATGCTGTGTCTGCATTTATGGTCCTTGATTGCACAACACAATTGCTCCACTTTCCTCCAGAAAGCACAAAACTCACTCATTCCAGCCTGCTCAGCACCGACTAATGGACTCTTCCATGTCCTCCTATTTCTTGTGGTTGTTCTGTCTCTTCACGACTCTGGACAACCGTCTCGCCCTTTTGTCTGCCGCTCGCTTCCCTGCGACTCCCCCACTTTGTCCTGGTTCTTATTCTTGCCTCGTCTCTGTTTTTCCCTTCTATTATTTCTCCCTTCTTTCCACCCTGGCTTCTCGTTTCTCCCGTGATCAGAAGCGAAGCGTCCCCATGTTATTTCTGCTGATTACGTCGGGTATCGAGAGCAGAGAGGAGAGGCGACTGCTTCGCTACGGTACGGAGGGCAAAGAGCAAAGGGCTGCGGGGCGAACACAGAGGCCCGTACAGTAATGTGTGCGATCGGATGTAGGCATCATGAAAACCCTGCATGCATTAGCACACATAACCAGGGATGTTTGTGGGGACTTTGGCGCCAGGGATAAAGGGAGAGTCCCCGTTCAGTAAGGGAAGGAATTAAATCTGTGTGATAACCTGGATGCATCATGAGAACCCGCAAGCAGTAGCACACGTAACCAGGGATGATTGTGGGGACTAAGCGAGGGGTAAAGGCAGCGTCCCCGTTAGGTGAGGAAAAAGGATGTGTGTGTGTGTGTGATGGGCTGCAGGCATTATGAGGACCTGCATGCGTCTGCACACATGACGTGGGTTATTTCTGGGGATCTTTCCCCGGATATTAACGATGACTACTGTGCTTGGGGGACAGGGTGGGGCGGGGCAGGCGGACTCCCTCTTGGGCATATTTATAGATGGTTCGTTAGCTACCGAACAGACCATCTGTATGGCGGGGAATGTGCTTTAAAGCAGAATGATGGGGAGAATGTTTCCTGGAGCCCTGCGTCATTATAAAACCTCTGCTTCCGTTTTTATTTTTGAATGGATCTACGAAAAAAAGGACTCAAAGGTTTCAGTATCTACATCTGAACCTTGCGGTTAAAGTGAGGAAAACGATTTTGTCCATCTCTGGGGGGCAATAACATTAGCTTGACACAAGTGCCTAGTGGTCATTTGCACACTGACCAGAGATCGCTTTATATTCTCTGTCCTGTGGTGCAATGATTCAACACTTGTCCTAAGTGGAGGAAACAAAAAAAACAACATGAACAAGACTATGATGGTGCAACAGTGACAGGAAGTATTCCAGAGGGGAAACCTGACTTGCAGTCTGGCCCTTTCTGTATCTCTGAAGTACAGGCACATTCCTTGGAACCATGCAAGGGCCAAACTGATTTCACGAGTTGTTACAGAAACTTAATGTCTTGGTTTGAACCATATGTCAATTGGTCAAATATTTACATAGGTCAAATGGTCCATACATGAATGTCCATAAATGCATCAAAACATAAAACAATTATGAATGTAGTGATCAATACATGAATGTATTGATGTATCAATACAAGAATCAATCATGAATGTATTGATCAATACATGAATGTAATGATGTATCAATACATGAATGTATTGATGTATTAATACATGAATCAATCATGAATGCATTGTACCCATTCGGTTTTAGGACGTTAATGTCCTAAAACCAAAGAAGAAAACTATTTGGGGCTTTACCCTATTAGAGTAGGCCTTGGTTGATTGCTGCAAGCCTACTTTTGACAACCGTTCTCGAGGAAGTATCCAATCACACTTCTCTAAACTAAAAAGGCAGGCGGAAAGAGGTACGTAGATAACAATGTGCTGAAGTAGTACTTCCTGTATCCAAACACATTTCCTGAAACCCCTCCCTTGTTATCCAATCAGGAAGGAAGCAAACCGGGCTCCTGGGTGGGGGGGCCTTCCTGATTGGTTCTAAGGAGACATCGGGTTGGTTGTAGAATAGATAATTTCAATCCGTTTAAGGTAAAAAAATGGATCAAAATATCATTGTCCAATTCTTGGTCCCTTTTGCAAGTACTCGATAGTGGATTAGTGGATATTAAGCCAAATATGCCAAATTGTGGAAATACTGCTTTAAACCAATGTGTTGAAAGAGAATGAAGCCACGTTTGCATGAGTACAGTTTAGATTCACCAATGTATCCAATAAGCAGATTTAGCTGTGTCTGCATAAAATGTTCCACCGCCATTCGATTGCCAAAGAGAGACTGTGAGGGGAAAATCCGTTGGGTAATCAGTCAATTCCAAACTAATTTGTCAAATCTTCCACCCTGCTCTTCGCAGTGTTATTCCTAGACCTGCATGGGAATCTTCATGTTATGAGTGGAAGGTGAAAGAGTCTATGACCGCATGGCCAACAGGTCTCTGGAAGAGCGAGAGCGAGACAGAGCGAGAGAGAGAGTGTGGGAGGGGACGGGGACGGTAACCCCGCCAGCTTTGGAACCTGCTAGAGACATCAGTGAGCTTAAATCAAGCTTGCTTCCCTTTTACTCCTTATAACCCTTAAGCAATCGCGTTGGTCGTGTCCATGACAACAACAATATTTAGCCACGGCCCGACCGGCGCAGAATCCCCCTTTGTATCACGGGCCATAACCCAGCCGACGATAAAGCACAGAGCTCGTATCCTTTGGTGCCTCTCGCTGTCCCGTCGACCGAGGCGGGGCTGCCGCCAAAGTCAACGCTGTGACGGCGAGGGCGAAGGAGATGTGGTCGAGTTTCAGCAGACCCTGTTTCACTTAGCTACGTAAACACGCCCCCGTCCCGACGCAGGGACCTGTCGGGGCTCGGGTCGATGAAACGCTCCGCTCTCTGTTTGACAGAAGTGGCAACCCTGTTTTCTTTCCAGAATGGACGCTGGCGTTGAACTCGGCGTTACTGTGAGCGTGTGTGTATAGAATAGATGGCTGGACCAGATTGAGGGCCTGAAAGGTAAAATATGTGTCAGACCTAATCCAGGCGACTAAAGACTAGGGACCAACCAAGACAGAACCGGTAGGCAGCTAGTTGGGGTGTGTCCGACACAAGAAGAAATACCATGTCTTTCTTCGTGATGCTTGTTAGAAGGAAAGGTAGTGGAAAATAGTCTGCATTTATATAGCGCTTTTTTAACAAGTGGCCACTCAAAGCGCTTTACAATATGGCCTAACATTCACAAATTCATACACACATTCATACACCGATGGCGGAGTCAAACATGCAAGGCGACAGCCAGATCGTCGGGAGCAGTTAGGGTTAGACGTGTAGCTAAGGGACACCTCGACACTATCGAACTAGAAACCATCTGGTTACCAGCAAACCCACTCTACCTCCTGAGCCACATTCCGCCCGTCTGTAAGACCTAGTATGTCCCAGGTGGTATTAATGGAGGAAGTGTGACTAAGTGACTTATACTATACATATTGTGGGAGGCTCAAAGTAGAGAAAGACGGCTAAACAATCGAGTCTTTCATGAGGGAAAGCCGTGTAGATCAGGTCAGTGTAGCAATGCTCAAGAGCAACAACCACCCTTACAAGGGAACATATATCAAGTCCTCCCTGCGTTACAATGCACTTTTCCAGGAACATTACTTTCACAGACACTTGGTTCCACTACAGAAGTTGTAATCCTCCTGTAAGCAAGCCCTGTTCCGCTAATCCTGCATATCCTCGGATAGAACGCAGGACGGCATCCAGGGGCCGGGGCGAAGTGCGCCCAAGTGTTCCCGTATGAGGATCCCTCTCCCTGGCTTCTACCCCCTGATCACGTCTAAATAGAAAACAGCCGTGGTTGTAAACTCTACTGCAGTTGCCGGGACGCCTCCTTTCACATGCTGTGCACCATTTACAAGGATTGAACATAATGCCCTCGTAAATAACCCAAAAAATAAAAAAAAAGGTCAGAAAACGTCCCGCGTAATCAAGTCCACACACACGAGGGGGGAGGGGGAGGGGGGACAGTAAAGGAGAAGGGAAGGGTTATACGGCCGGGGTAGGGGTAAGGAAGCAGCGGGCTGCGGTGTCAGCGGGGCAGCAAGTCCTAATAGTTTAAACGGGCTCTGAGAAGCGGCTTGTGAAGGCTGCTACACACTGGACCAACCGTTGGCCATCTGAAACTTTCGGGGAGACCCTTGACGAGTTCGGGAACAAATCTGTTCTGTGTTGGAAGCCGTGTTTGAAGCTTTTAGGACCGCGAGGAAGGTGTCTGGTTCGATTCGACATGTAAGGTCCGAGAGCGTTGGCGTCTGAGGGTCGGAGCCTCTGATTGGTTGTGTGCCAGCGAGGTGTGTGGGAGGGGCGGACTAGCGCCACCTGATGTTAAGGAGACTTATTGCATCTCGCGCAGAACCTACACGCAACGGTGTAGTTGGCAGTAGTCTTTGCGGTGTGCGATGAACGCAGTTGGCCGTTGGTTTGAGTCTGGGCTGTGTGTGGGGCTCCTTTAGGCTCTGTGGCGCAGCTCCGCGAGAGGGCCCTGTGGCGCACCAGCTCCGCGTGAGGGCCCCCCCCCCAGTTGCGCACCTTCGCGTGAGGGCCCCGCGGGGAAGCGCTGGGTTCAACGGGTGCGTCAAGGCAGCGGGGATCGCGGGAATGGCGTTCATTAGGAGCGGAGGTGGAAGACTGTGGGAATCCTTAACCAGGAATCTTTTACACTACAGTACACAGACGAGCGCTCATTAACAAGATAGAAAATGTTTGCCAAATGTCCTCCATTAATGTGTTTATGGGTTTCACCATATGTGCGCGGTTACATCTGCACTCCGGCTGCCTCTGTTTATTGATAACCCGTGTATAGACATCCATCACCTCACATTCCTGCAGAGGCATTAGATATGAAGGACGTGCTGATCCGCATCCTGTCTTGAGTAATGTGGAATCATGTGCCAGGCGTAATTTGTCTCTCTTGTGGGTATTTCCAAAAGGCACAAGTGAAGCTGTGTGTGTGTGTGTGTGTGTGTGTGTGTGTGTGTGTGTGTGTGTGTGTGTGTGTGTGTGTGTGTGTGTGTGTGTGTGTGTGTGTGTGTGTGTGTGTGTGTGTGTGTTTTGCAAGAACCTATAGGGCCCTTTTTCCCGTAAAACAACAAGAGCCAGCAGGCACATGTTGGTAATCGCTGGGCTTTGAGCTCGTAAACCTTCTCATCCCGACCTGGCAGGTAACCAACAGTCATTTGTACGTCTTGCTCTTTTTAGGCATAAAAATAAACTATTTCTTCAGGGTGAAAAGGCATTTAACGCAGCTCCTCGCTGAGGCGATGACCCGACCGCTGTTCTCTGCCACGGGAGGGAATGTATTAATGAGTGGTTGTTGCGTGAGCTTCAGCCAGGCGCTGTAATTCGTGCGAGAGAGACACACGACGTGAGGGGCAGGGCATGCCAGGAATATGTGCTGAAGAAAGAGAAAATATATATATAACGGTAGAATCAAGTTTTTGCGATCGCGAAAAAGGCTTTACTTTATGACACGGCCTGGTTATCGTCCGACACGTTTGACACGCCAACACCGCGCCGAAATATAACGCTTCGGTATTACAGTCAGTTCTTAAAAGGTGATGTATTAGAACACCGGGTGTGAGTGTGGTCAGCCTCACAACCTCACACCGATTTGAAAATCAGCCTCTGGTGACATCACAAATGGGCGTGTCCACCTAGATGTGTGACGGATATATTTCAGTCCACGGTCCACTTTTTAGGCTGGTAGACTCACCTATCCAGCACGCATCTAGTTGGACACGCCCACTTGTGATATCAGAAGGGGTCGATTTTCCAAACGGCTTGTAATGGCTAATCACACGCACACCTGGTGGCATTATATGGGACCTTTTAAAAAGAGTGTAGGGCCTTTGAAGACTCCGGCTCAAATTGGAAAACATGATTTTCGAAAGCCGGACATAGGATGGAGGAGGCACCTTCTCGATGTCCAGCGCTTTGGCGGAGATGGCGTGGGCACGTCGCTCCTGGAAGTCTTCTGCGGCCTGCCCCTTGTGGATCTCCTCCAGAGGGGCCACGGGGGCCAACACCACCACGGGCTCCTCTCGCTCGGCCTCCACCGGGTGCACCTCCTCCTGGTGGTGGGGGGGGGGGGGAGAAGAAGAAGACAGAGAGATTCAGTTTGAACACATAGAGGAGAGAGAGAGAGAGAGAGAGAGAGAGAGAGAGAGAGAGAGAGAGAGAGAGAGAGAGAGAGAGAGAGAGAGAGAGAGAGAGAGAGAGAGAGAGAGAGAGAGAGAGAGAGAGAGAGAGAGAGAGAGAGAGAGAGAGAGAGAGAGAGAGAGAGAGAGAGAGAGACACACACAATCGAGGAGCAAAAAAAACAGGGCTCTTAAGAGACTCAGCTGGAACAAAAAGGTTGAGCAAACACATGGAGATGGATGTGCCAAGCGCTGATAGAGCCAGCTGGCCTTCCCAACCACGTAAACCCTTTTGCTTGCACACCAAGATAAAAAGACCCATAACAGAGTTCAAACTAAATCCCCTACATAAAAATGATTTGATTATGCGCATGAGTAAATGAGTAGATTACTTTATGAACAAGATATTAACATGCGCCGACTTTCAGCTATAAATACATACGGCCCTCTCAAGGAGCCTATAGGAACGGACTAACCAGGGGGGAAAGGAGGCTCAGGAACGGACAATCACGGGGAGATGACGAACCGAGAGAGCGGGGAGAAAATGAGGCCAACTTGGAAGGCTGCTTGATTTTCTCCTGCTCGTTCCTCGGCCAAACTACGCAGACGTCGCAAGCGCAAAAGGGGGCTATGACGAGAGAAGAGGCCTGGGTGAAGACCGGGGAGGAAAAACGCTACGGGGAGAGAGAGAGAGAGAGAAACTGCGCGGGCCAGCCTTGATTAAAGAGCCTTGCTCTACATGCACCGTGTGCGAGGGAGCGGACAGAGCCAGGATATATCTCGGCCTTCTTATGCGGAGACGGAGAGAGAGGAGGTCACTGTGGCCCGAGTGTGGTCCGAGAGTCGAGGTAGATAGATATAGAGCTCCATGTAACAAAGGGTCGTCCCAATTATTTCTCCTGCTTTCCCCGTCCCCAGACCCTGAAGCTGTAATAGGAGGACATTGATTCTGGTCAGAGGGTCTTTGTGTGCATGGACGTGAGCCCATATATATACACGGGTCATGTGTACGGATATTCTGTGTGATCGACTATCAGTGCTCAGTTTGTGTGTGAGTTTCGAGTCCTCCAGTCTTCGGGCATTGGTCATATTTTGTGTTTTGATGTTTATGAATGACAATTTTTATTATAAAGTATAAACTGGAAATATTACAGTTTCTGAAAAGATGAAGTTGTGTGCATGACATGATTTGTATGCTTCCATTAACTACTTTAAGGATTTAACAAGTCTGCGGTTGAGAATCCATTCGGATGAAGTCATATGTTAGGGTTTAATTATTTGTTTTATTTATCTTTTATTTCCATTAAAACTAGCACGGCTATCCAGACTTCTTTGGCATTTCTTAACCAATCCCGCTCTCTGAGTTCACTCGTTTGTATTTTAACATTTCTTCTTCGTATAAACACATTCAACCCTAATCAGACGTGGCATAGGAGCGACTTTAAAACGCCGATCGTGGAACGTTCCTACATGTCGGCCGAAATCAACAAGCCGGTCCAGAAAGCCCGGCAGCGATGGAACAAGGAGCAGCAAAACAAACAGCGAAGGCAGAAACCTCCATGACAGGAGCCCTTCTGGACCTCCAGCTAAATCAATTAGCAGTGCTTCCTACGCAGGGGGGGGGGGGGGGGGGGCTTGTGGTGGACGTGTCTCGCTAACCCAATGCCGGTCCTGGTTGAGTGACACGCTGCATGTTGCGGGGAATTAAACCCTTTCTTGAGGCGAAGTTTGGGCAGGGGTAGTGAGTAGTGGTGGTGGTGGTGAGGGGGTTAACCACTAGCCACTAGACCACCCTGTTCTTGTTCTCACGGGCACAGCCTTAAACTGCTTTCCCCCCCTCCCCCGGCCCTCTGAATCTCCCCCAACTCCCCCCCCCCCTTCCCGGTTACCTATCCACTCATTTGGGTCGAGAACTGGGCTGGCTCCAGGGTGAAGCCATGTTTGTAGAGTTTCCCCCAGCAGGGAGGCAGGAGAAGGGAGGAGGAGGGGGGGGGTGGCCGGGGTGGTGGCCGCCGGCGGCCATTAGGGCAGCTTTTACTGGGGGCACGGCAGGGGCCTTTCATCTCCCCCAGGGTTATGGGTCTGTGCCCCCCGAGAGCAGAGAGCAACAATGTGGCACCGCGAGGCTACATCAAACACGGTAGTAGAAGAGTGGGAGTGGGAGAGAGTGTGTGTGTGTGTGTGTGTGTGTGTGTGTGTGTGTGTGTGTGTGTGTGTGTGTGTGTGTGTGTGTGTGTGTGTGTGTGTGTGTGTGTGTGTGTGTGTGTGTGTGTGTGTGTGTGTGTTCACTCGAGGAAAATACTTTCATCACAGCAGTTGTTGGGAGGGGATGCTTGGGGAAACTGTGTGTGTGTGTGCGTGTGTCCATTTTCGTGTGCGTTTGCATTCTTGCATGCAAAGCTTGTGGTGGTTTGCTCAAGAAGACGGCTTGATGCCCTAATTAAGGAAGAAAATCTGTCAGTATATGTGTACTGGTGAATGAATAAAACATATGTTTAAACTAGGAGCATCATGACCATGTCAGCAACTTCCACATCGTTTTAGGATATGTGGAAGAAAATGACTGATAATGTCATGATTAACCAAGTTTTGCTTGTGGCTTTCTTTGGCACAAACAACAGAACTTGGTGAATCATCAATTTCTCAATCAATTGATTGATTAGAACTGGTTTAACTAGTTTCTAAACAATTAGAGAAACTTCCCCAACCAACGTCAAAGGCTTCTACTGTGCTAGGAGAGGCCGTACCCCTTAGCTTTATGCTATGGCATGGTGTGGTGTTAGATGCATCGGTAAAGGCATGAGGTTTGCGTCCCCCCAGTATGCCGCAACTGACGGCTCTTCTGACAGATTCAGGTTGTCAAGGGCAACCTGCGTGCGTTCCCCCCCCCCCGGCCGAGACCGATCCCCTCAACTCCTAGACCGGTCGGCTGCTGAGACATTCGTCACACATCCGAGACATCTCACACACGTGTCTTCAAGGCCGAGAAACCGGCAAAAAAACAAGCGCTGCGCGTCGAGCTCTCTGAAACACACCGTCGGGTGTGTGTGTGTGTGTGTGTGTGTGTGTGTGTGTGTGTGTGTGTGTGTGTGTGTGTGTGTGTGTGTGTGTGTGTGTGTGTGTGTGTGTGTGTGTGTGTGTGTGTGTGTGTGTGTGTGTGTGTCTCTGAAACACACCGTCGGTGTGTTTCAGAGAGCTCGACACGCAGTGCTTGTTTTCCGCCGGCCTTGATTCCAGGCCGAGTGCGGTTAAGATCGTGTGATAGCGCTGTGACTCATGAGTTAATAAGTGGAACCACCTCCGCCCGACAACTGGGTGGCCCCTTATCAGACTGCCCCGTCTAACCCCCCCACCCCCACTCTCCTCCTGCTACCAATTCTGACCCTCGCTCGCTGGGGGGGTCACTTTACCATCCGTGTTTGACGACCTGGAAATTAGTGACTGCAGCCCCGATCCAGAGCCGACACGTTTTGAAGTGCAAAGACAAGAATGACGATTTTTTTTTTGAAAGACCTGCAACGACTCAGGGCGATAGCAGAGGGCCCCCCGCCCCAGGTAAACAAGGGCCCCGGGCTCGGTGCCCCGGCTATCAAGGTCCACGTGAGGGCCACTTTAAAAGCCATTAACATACTTCAGAATGGGACCAAACATTTCAGGAGAGGTATGAGAAGGGAGAGGGCTAGAGAGTGAGAGAGAGGGGGGGGGATGATACTTAAGGGCTTCCAGATGCCCCGCCCCCCCCACCTCCACCCCCTTGGACAGTTATATAGAGGTCTAGTTCATGCTATAAATTAAATAAACATTTCTTTTCGAAACCCTGGTCTTTTTTGGGGTGGGGGTAAGGACCTTGTAGAGAGGAGTGCTTTCCTAAAGTGGTGCATTGGAGGTCGTTATGGGAGCCTTGTGACCTGGAGTCCAATCGGTTGCGTTTCATGTTTGAACCGCTGATCGGACAGTTCATGAAGAATCGACCAATGCGTGACAGATTTCTCGAGTGGGTAAAACAAAAAAATGTGTGAACCTATTAAAAACTAACAATTTAACAAAAATATATAGTCCTAGATGTAAAATAAATAAATACATGCAAAATAACACAGGGCCCACATAAAAAAACATGAAAAGTTAAATGCACTGAGAAAGTATTTTTCATTGCTCGTAATTCTCATGTAAATGTGTAGGGTAATGTGTCTGCGTGTACAGGTGGTTCCTCATGGATCTCTCCATGAACTCACCTTGATGGACGGTGTGCTCTGCGGAGAGACATCTCTGGACAGGCCTGGGACTTTGTCTGAGAACAAGGGAGAAAGAGAGAGAGTGGTGGTACAGACAGTGAGACCCAAGTCAAGGGGACTTAATCCTTCAGCAGATCACCTAAAATGACTTGATGAATTCAGACACATGTCGTCCAGGAGGAGCAAGGGGTAAAGCATCTCACTCGAGGATGCCTTCAGCTAAAGGCAGGCTGAACACAGTTCCATTCGTTTGGACGTTGGAAGGCACTAGCCACTACACTAGCGTACCTCATGGGATTTATGGGGAGGAGAGGAAGATGACTGGAAGCAGAGGGTAGAATTACTGTCAGGAAATCTGTGGACTCGGAAGACGGTGTGTGGATGTGCGTGTGTGCGCCTGTGCCTGTTTATGTGCGTGCGCGTGTATGTGTATGCATGTGTGTACATGCAACCATGTGTGTGTGCATGCGTGTGTGCATGTATGCATGTGCATGCGTGTGCATGCATGTGTGTGTGTGTGTGTGCTTGTGTGTTCGTGCTGTGCGGTAGTAAATGGTGCCGATGCACTGTGTCAGCATCCGGACGTGTACCTGAGAAGGCACATCTGGAACGTTCTAGAAACAGATGGTTGGCAATCAGGCTTCAGCCTCCAACAGACAGTTTGCCATTCACCCGGGGCGGGGGGTGGGGGGTGAGTAAGAAACGCTAAAACGCACAGGCCAGCGCCCAGTCTATGATGACCGCCGCACATTTCCACTTTAACGACCATGACCTCATCCCGCTCTGTCTCTGCCTGTGTGCCCTCGTACCGTCTCTACGCCTTCCCTCACGGCGCGACAGACATTTTGAAATGCTTTTCGAGAGACGGGCTCTGCCACCCAAGGTTCCCCTCTGTGGCCAATCGGCCGTGTCTGTGACCGAAGGAGGGAATTCTGGGTAGTTTTGTAGCGTGGAGAAAAAATAACAACGTCCCACTGTGGCGACTGCTATGCTTTAGGAATATCACACACACACACACACACACACACACACACACACACACACACACACACACACACACACACACACACACACACACACACACACACACACACACACACACACACACACGCGCGGGGGTAGCAGAGATACAGATGTAGTGTGCCGACGACATTAGCAACGGCTCGCTCTTACTCCGTCTAGGTTTCTCGATTACCATACCCATAATTAGCTGCATAAACCCTTGACATGTCAGTCCGATGTCAACACACCAACCCAACACAGCATAGTTGTATTTCTTGAACCGAGTAAACAGCGATATAATCCTTTGTGGAACGCTTCCACCATCAATGAGACTATGGCCAGTGTGCCACAGTGTGAAAATAAACTATGACCTCTTCAACTGCAAGGGGAATCCGCCGGCCGCGATGGCGGCTACATGTCAAAACTCGTCGGGGCCTTTCGAGCATGTGACCGGCCTCATAAAAGCAGCAGTAACTTCAGAAGCCGAACGGTTAGTGGCGTTGTGAAGTTTACCAGGCCAAAGCCACAAATTACCGTCTGGGAAAGGGCGGTAAGGTCTTTAACCTTGTCCACGGTCCGGCCCTTGCTCCCGAACCGTGCCTAACCGAGAATCTTGTTTCGGAGAACAACTTCTGGTCTAGCCTCTGGTTTGGGTGACCGAAACCACAGCAGTCAAGAGTGTAAATCATAGCGGAGGCCGGAGCCTGCTTTGGTTCCCAGCACGTGCGTTTGTTTTCATTCGTGATTGACCTGTTGGGGTTGGTTCTCTAGGACATAAATCATGGCTCTATGGATTTGTTAAGAGTGGATTTATCTTTAAAAAGGGAACATTAAAGCATTTAATTGTCTGACATTTTGACTAATCTCACTTCTAGTCACTGAAATCCACCGAGACTACATAATAACAGAATAACAATATCAGCCCTTCATACATCCATACATATCATTTAGTTAGTAGATATTTTTATCAAGAGATACAGGTGATCATGGAGTAGGTAGGGGTTAGGGCATCTAGCTTAAGGATGTCCGCAGGTAGGTTGTGGACACTTGGGATCTCACCCAGTTCCTTCAGTCCTTGACTCGAACACCCCAGCCACTACATGATGCTGCTGCCTTCATTTAAATGAAGTGAGATGTTAAATAAGGGTTAAACATGTGACACTAGGCAGAAACTGAATGGAATAATATGGAGACTTTGGGTGGGGTAGGGGCGCTTGAACTGGCTAGTTTAGACACAGGATAATGGAACCACTATGCTGACCACTATATGAGTATTTTTAACAATCCAAAGCCCGTTATGTAGACCGGGATGCTTATGCTGTGCCCACAAAACCGAAATATGTTTTCATTTATCTTGACTACAACATTTTTTTCTACAAACAGCCACTAATATGGACATTAACGGATGAACAACTTAAGTGTTTTCTTTTTCTGCTGAGTCATCCAGACAGAACTCACTTGGAAAACTGGCAACAACCAAATATTAGTAAGAGGATCGGGGCATAAAACATAAACAAAATCGATAAAAGCAGTGATGTCCAGTTAAAAGCCACAACGGAGCCGTTGAGACAGATTACAACCAGGGAGGAAAATAAGTCTGCAGCCACAGCGTGACACACCACTCTGGTGTTCCCTCGGCTTGATGGAAAGCGATCCAGACAGTCAATTACAGAGCTTCAATGCATTTCTCCCAGCTCTGAGAAATTCCCTGATACGGCTCCAGACCTAGACGATTTTCGTATTATGGCGTTGGTGTGTAAAATACCGTTTTCTGGGACTACCACTGAAAATGACTCGGTGGTGAGTGAATGGAGGAAATATTACCATTTAATGACTGATTGGCAGCGATACGCGGAATGCCTTTACAACTAAAGACACGACAGAATATGGAGCCGTATTCACAGTTGTTTTGGAAATGACCGAAATGTATACAGTTGCTTACTTCGAGAGTATTAACTAGTGGTAGACGTAGGTGGAATAGGTGGAATCTTAAACCCAGTCTTTTTGCAAAGCCTGGAAATTACATTATTGTATTCGTTTTTGTGCAATCTAGTAATTATATATATAAAAAAGAATATCTAAAATATAATATACCACGCTCAATGAGGACATTTTAAATCAAGAAGGACATCCAAATCCCTCCATCGTTTATTATCTACTCCCTTAGAATGGATTAAAAGAAGGAACTGCATGGAAGACAGAAGGACAGTGGGTGATAGCAGGGAGACTCAAATTACAGTGTGCGGCACTGACCTAAACCGTCGTGGCCGCTGTGGAGGGGAAAGTGCGCCCCCCAGAGGTGATCGACTGCATGTCCCTCAGGGGCGTCCACAGCTGCAGAGCCAGAAAATCATAGAAGCAATCAGGCAAATCATTGACAAACATAATTCAAATGCATTCCCTGGTCGTTCATCGGGTTAACTTTCCACAAATGCTACAAAAACTGAAAAATAGACACAAAATAAAATCGAAATATAATACTTTTGTAATGGAAATGGTCATAGTAATGAGGAACAGCATGGGACAGCTACAATGCAGGTGTTGCATCAAATAGACCGCAGTGCATCATGGGAAGGGGCGGGGCCGGCTCACCTTTGCCCTGCTGGGGGGTGAAGGGCAGGGCCTTGGCCCGCTCCGGGGAGTAGCTGCGGCTGCTGACGCTGGAGCCCGAGCGGCTGTGGGGGGAACGCGGCAGCTCGGTGCGGCGTGGCGGGGAGCGCTCGCGGATGGGCGGGAAGGGGGCCGCCTTCCTCCTGTAGGACTCCCTGTCCTCAGCGCTGGGAACGCAGGGGGGAGGCGGGGGGGAGAGGGGGAGAGGGGGAGGCAAGGAAGTGAGAGGCAAAGAAAGAAAGAAAGAAACAGATATATAGAGTTAGAGACAGACAGGCAGAGACAGACAGAGAGAGACAGAGACAGAGACAGAGAGAGAGACAGATATAGAGAGAGACAGAGACAGCCATAGCATCGCATCGCATGAATCATCGCATTTTGAGGGACTACTTTCTCTGCAGCAGCGGAATTTAACCTACGTATCAGTCCGCCGCTGCCATAGCCTACTACCAGGAATATAACACTGCTGCTGAGACACAGCAAGTCCATCAAAATGCAATGCAATGCAAGGTTGGTTTTATTTCTAACATTATTCTATCAACACAGACATTTACAACTATTACTGGCGTTATAGTTGATTTGCCTCGTATGTACTGTGGAGTGGGTAAGACTGATTTATTAGCAGGCTAGCTTTGCCCGTTGCCGTGCGCTAGCCTAGCACGAGCAAACTCTGCAACTAGAAGGACTGAATGAAATGTGTTGAAAACTGTCTCCAATGATGAAGAACACCAAGGCTACCTTGGGAATCAGGGAATCATGTCCAAAATTGCGGACTACCCCTTTAAGGGTGCCTTGCTCAAGGAATCGTGCAGGTCTCGTTGGAGGTATAACCCAGGACCTTTCGGCAGGATAGCCACTCCACTGAGGGAACAACCAGTAGCAAAAGGACCGCTGGACCTCATCAAACCTGGTCCCCCCTACAAGACCAGCTAGCTTAGACTAGCGTCTTGGGCCAGCGAGCCGCGCCCAAACCGGGCTCCAGATTTGAATTCAAGCGGCCTCCCTCCTCCGCACCCCCTTGTCCTACCTTCTGTCCAGGCTGAGGATGGCCTGCATCAGGGAGTCGTCCCCGCTCTCTGGGAGGCTCCTGACCGCCGGATACATGCCCTGCTGGGTGCGCACCGGGTGGGGAGGCGGGGCTCGCATGCTGGCAGGGCTGGAGCCATAAACATACGTATCAGTATCGGGACACACACACACACAGTGACACACACACTGACACACACACACACACTGACACACACACAGTGACACACACACACACACACACTCTATACGCTGATATGCCTCTTTTAGGGAGAGAGCTTCAAAGAACTGTGGTTGCACGGGAGAAAGGCCAGACTCCCAGGAAATGATTTAACGTTCAGCAGACAGATTTAATCCAAGACAAAATTTGTAATCTCATTCGGCCCTTTCATCTCATTAGATAAAAGGCACAGATTCACGAGCGGGGGAGGGGTTGGGGCGTCTCGCTCAGAGATGCCTTCACTCAGATGGCCTGCAGGCGTTGTTGTTCAAACACAGAACCGGGGGATTCAAACATCCTGCCCACTACATAATCCCGCCTAGCGAGGCCATCGTGTTTCCCTACTGACTCACTGCATGATGTGCATTGCATTGCAGACGAGATGCCGATGCATCCCTGTGCAGAGATCAAGACGCTCAAGCTGCACCATCAAGCTTAAGTCCTGTAGAGCAGTGCTTCCCAACCTGGGGGGGGCGCCAGAGAGCCAAGGGGGGGGGGGGAGTGAAGCCTCTGACGGCAAGAAGACCTGCCGCTAAGTCACGCCCCCCCCGCCGTTACCATGACGACCTCGGACAAACAAACCAGACTCGATAGCAAAAACATATGGAAAAATGTCAGCTGACAGTATATCAAAAGCAGGTTTTGGGCGAAAAATGATTTAATTTCGCGTGTTCCATCAGAAGTGAATTAGGGAGGCCCTGGAGAAAAAAGGTTGGGAACCACTGCTGTAGAGCAACGATGAAACCCATTCACCTCACGGTTATTTAAAAAGTGGTGATTGTGCTCCACACTGAACCCCACACCCCCTGATGTCGGGGAACTTCACATCCTCCCATCCTAGGTTTTTCCCTCCAAAACATCCGTGGGTGGATTTCAGTCACGGGCGGAAAAGGTTTTTATCTTTTTTAAGAACCTAAAGTGATATTGAACCTGACTCTGTGTTTGGAACAAAAAGCAAAAGCAGCCCAGGGAACGTAACAAAGAGCAGTGTTCAGATAAGAGGGCGAGGAGAGAGCCTAATATGGTGTCGACCCGGCACCAGCATATGGTGTAAACACACAAGGTGGAATGGGTCCAGCGGGCCCAGATAATGGTCCAGGAATGTGGACACGACTGTTTCCGTTCCTGCGCTTCGTCAAGGATCCCGACGCCAGAATCCAACATCAACACTGGACCCGATGACTCATCCCGTCCCAAGTATTATATTATTTTATGTTCTTTTTACATTACAATGACTGTTGCAAAAAATGTAAGTGTCACATATTAACATTTATACTATTTTATTGTGTATGTGCATACGTCTTCCATATATTTTTTAAGTATTGTATTAGATCCAAGTCTTTTATTCGATGCGTTTTTTTTTTTCATACATGTTAGTTTGAGTCTGGCAGGTGGGCAGCTTGCATGCGCTCACTTGTTTCTGACAAACCAAATCACAGCCCTGGGAGCTGGTTCGTAACCAGCTCAAAGCTGTTTGGAACAGAATGGGCGTCAATGGATCGCCAACTGCCCAATTACGGATCGTGGCTACACCACGAGAAGGGGGGGCTGAGCCGCACGAAAATACTGGCTGATTGTAATCTGGACCTCGAAAGAGCCATCAATTAAACTATAAAAAACCCGGCCAAATCATTTAAAGTAGAAACATAAAGCTGCGCTGAAATAGCAGCATAATTGAGTTACTGAGTATCTGGTGATCTTCATAACAAAAAGAAACGTTGTACAAATGATCAAGTACATTTGAAAACCCCTTCAACTCCTCTAACGGGTCATAGCAGGAAAGCCATCTCGGTGTGTTCATTCTCTGGAGGGTGCGTTTGAGCTACGGCAGCCACCTCCGTGATCTACGCCCGCGGTTTGGAGACCCACGAGGGAGCCGGCCGGAGGCCAGTGGACCGGCGCAGAAGTATAATTCACCGCTCAGCCGCAGCCAGCCCGGGTCTCTGAGAGCCGGTCTGAGACTGCCTTGAATGGAGCACCGCGAAGGGATGAAGGAATGAGGCTGAGGCAGGGCCGACCCAGGTTGGACCACACGTCCGTGATTTATGATGTACTGTACTATACAAATAAACCTTTCACACTAGGTTATTGAAGAATGGAGGCAGCCCCCCCCCTCCCCCCTGATCCCTAGACCAAACCGCGCCATCCCTATGGGATAGAGCAGAGGCAGGGCCCACCGAACTCTGGTTCTTAGCACAGGCCGGACTGTGTTGTGGTACGGCGATGGGGTTTATATTCCATCATGAAAAAAACTATTCATATCAATTGTAAATATTGGTCTCTAATGCCAACCAAGTACCCAAATAGCTCAAAAAGGGGATTATATTTGGTTTGAAAGGCAAGCAGCAGGTAAGCAACAAGGACAATGTAAACAAAAGACATGGAAAAAAATCAGACAAATTAGATATACCTGCACTTTTTTATAGTTTACTCACGCAACTAAAAGTCATCCAATGTGCCTTACTTCACAGTTATAAACTGAACATAATGGGGGAAGAAACAAATATACAGGGCAAGGGTTCTCTTCAGCCAGGGCCAATCGCTGGGTCAAACACAGATTTGAACCAGCAAGTCTTACCCAAACTCGGACGTGCGCGGTGGATGGGGGTCTTCCCGGGGTACTCTGTATGGGTATTCCTCCTGACAAACAATAAAGCACACATAACAATCACACGGTTCTGGTCAGAACGACACCAGGAGAGAATTCAAAAAAATAAAAAAATAACATATTCCGGCTTGTTTTCTTTAAACAACCATTACATCACCAAGTGCAAAACGGAGGAGGGTGTAACGTTTCGTCGTCCTCCAATTACCCGCCTCGTACAGCAAATCTAATCCTTTAGGATCAATAATACACATCCCGGACGCTTTAAGTGCTGCCTTAATACCCCCGCTTACGTGGATGCAAAAACATTCACACTCCTAAAAGTCTACACGTGTAAGAGTATAAGGTTTCCATAAAATACAGCTCTTCATCCCCATGGAGTTGAATCACTGATCTTAACTAGAATGTGCGCAGAGTGAACACTAGGGGGCGGCATAGACCAGCACTCCACTATAGATGTTGGACACCATTATTGTATCACCATTAAATACAGAGAATGCTTCTTCCTAGTTTTCCCAATCTTACGTCTATATTTTAGTGAGAGTTACCTCTATGTACATTGTGTCCCTAACCTGGGATACAGACATATCTGCAAGCTCAATGTTTTATTTACTCTGGCGGAAGCAACTGGCAGCCCACTCCTTCCTTTCAGACATATTTTCCAGCCTGCTTGGGCAAAACACAACTGTTTACCTATTGTACCTTTTCGTACACAGCCATGATGGCTCCCACGGATGTGAAACACGACAGTATTGAACAAACTGGCCGGTGTATTTTCTCTAAAAGACGAACAAACAGCTGCTTTTAAAGCTGTCGTTGATAAGGAAAGATGTGTTTGCCGTACTTCCGACAGGATTTGGTTAAATCGAACGTTTCCCTGCTCTGATAAGACTTCCTTCCAATGGCGTCCAGAGGACTTTTGGTCCATGCTCGTTGGCAATACCCCTTGTAAAACGAAAATGAACAGAGAGGCCTGTTTACATTTGCATTTACATTTTGGCACTTTAGCATACGCTTAACCAAAGTTCCTTAGATAGGTAAATTTGTCAGGAGAAGAGTAACAACAACACATCCCTTTCGGTACAGTAAGGATGTTCATAGAAACAAGTGCCAACTTAGCACTTACAATTTCAAGGTTAACCCTTTCCCCCGAACACAACAAAGATATCTAGGATAAGACTTGACACAATGCTAATGCTACATAGGTTCCAGACCATTACTTCCGAGATTGGTCTGGTGATGTAAGGTGGCCGAGTAATCCGTGTTTTCTCCCACACTGCTCGGCCAAAGAGATTCTTATAATGGGAGAGTGCAGAGCCGGGGGGGGCTGTAAAGACGCCCCGGACACAAATAAAATAAAAGTACAACCAATAAAAAAAATCATAGCTCACCCTTCTCGCCGGCGGTCCGGCCCGGCGCTCGGCGGGGAAGTGGGGGTTGCCGCGGCCGTCGCCATGGTAACCCCTCTGCTCCTCGGCGTGGTAACTGCGAGGGCCGCCACCGTTGGGGAAGTACCGAGGGGCTCCCTCGTACTCGTACCCCCCCGCGCCACCGCCCCGGCCGCCCCCGCCCCCGCTCCCGCCGCCGCCGCCACGGCCGTAGTCCTCGTCCGGGCGGCCGAACGGACCCCTCCTCTCCCCGCCGCCCCCCCCCGGCGCTCGGGGGTACGTCATCTGGAGGGAACACATGGGGAGACGTCACACCACGGACCCCATCGGCGCCGTCGCTCGCTCTACATCACTCTGGGGTAAAAGGCTTCGTGACGTTTCCACGTCGACGCAACGCAAGGGGGTTTGCGGGGGACACGTTACGCCCTCGCAGACTCTCATTGGGTCCATCGCAGGGGCCTGACGTGCGCCTCCAAAAAAAACGTTTTACCTTGCGTCGAGGCGACGCAGCAGCAAGGGCTGTGATTGGTCCGCTAACTAAAACCCAACGCAGAACCAAAACCGGGTCCCGACTGAGCCTTACGATACCGCTAACTTGACCCAAAGGAGTACAGCCGCTTGGAAAGCTTGTGAAGCTTCTTATTTGTGGTACTTCAGCTCATACTGGATAGATTATGAACACAAGATGGAGACTAACGATATGTCCTTATCTTTTTCATAAGTATTGCCCTAATTTGATGTTCCATAAAAAATGCACTTTGGCTTTTTATCGCACTAATAAAAATATAAAAAAGAGAGCCAGGGCTTCCTGAAACTGAGAAATATTTACCAAGGTCGAGTACATATTATCCCAATTAAAATATATTTTGGGTGGAAATGTGCCATCAAACACATCAGTTTGCGTGGACACTAATTAGAAGGCAACAGTGACCTAGGTTAATTGCCTCATTTCTGCAGAGGAATCTGATAAATCCTATTTTAGTATTTTTCAGCAGTCTCGCCTTCTTTGGTCAATTACAGCCAGTGGACATCCACGTATCCCGTAGATGTAATCCAATTAATATAAGTGAACTTCAACCTTGTAGCCTACCAAAAACATGCTTGGATGGGCTTTAGGGATAACAGGGGGAGAGAGCAGAGCTTTTAATTTGCCATTTCCATTCCAGGTCCGAATGTGTGTTTTTGTTTTGCCCTGTGTTATCATCCACTATTCTCAGAGCACCCTGCGTTGCAAGATATGAAATAATTGGAAGAGCAGACAAACTGGATCAACTGAGGTAGCACTAGACTCGACCCAACCTTAAAAGCATTGGCCTCCTTTGCAAAAGCTCAATGACAAAGCTGTGCTAAAACATTGGTAAATCTTTGAGTTGAATTTGAAAGATGGCGGCAACTAAGAGCCCGGAAGGATTTCTAGACAGATGCTAGATGAGCTGGTTTATAATCATAATAAATAAACTGCAAATGTGCACAATATCTTATCAATTGTCATTGTCAAAATATATAGTCGTGCTTGGCTTGTTTTTTATTCTTGTATGTACAATGTTTTCAACCTGGCAACCGGCCTGAGCTTCGAGTTTGTGTAGAAGGGTGCTGGCGGACAGAACTCTATCTGATTGGCGAATTTGGTCTGCGGTACCACTTATAAACGCCCAGTGTAGATTTTACGTTTTGGTACTTTTAAAAAGGTTGCTCATTTACATTGTTCGGTGCCTGAGACTCATTAGATAATCATAGAACGAGCCATTAGAGTAGATTTGCATCCGACAAGATGACGGATGCATATCACTAATGTCGAATCTTGTCATGCATAACAGACAGAATGTCTCTCACAATGAGAGAATGGGGATACAATATCAGAGATCCACAGTTACAAATACTTTTAAAGGGTCCAATCAACTGTTATGATTGGTCCAATGTAAAACCAAATCAAACCATGCCTAGGCTAAGGATAGTCACGACATAAACAAGGGACTCACAGCTCTGTCTGGTATGAAGCGCTCCTCGTAAACATCGCGCGTGCTCCTTTCTCTTCTATACGTCACTGGAAGGGGGAGACCAAGGATTAACAGGCAGTTTCATAAAGAAGATTACCTTAATACCTACCTTTACCGTTAAAGATCACATTTATATTTTAACTCTTATTGAGTATAGTATATTTTAATCTTAGTTTATAGTTGTTTTAAATGTCTTTAATACCATCCTCTACTTTATGGTGCTTTTTTAAGCCACTGTTGAATAAAGAAATACAAAACAAGGATGAAAAGAGACTTACTTGTTAGCTAAATATCTTGCAGAGAGGTTAAACAAAAAAAGCTCTTCAACCCGATCTATTGGAAGATGGAGACAAGTTTAGTGCAAGCAGGCAAGACTATTATTGATCAATGCAAAGATTGAACTTTGACTCCTAGAAGAGGGCTTCAAGGGGACGAGCCTCTTTTAAATATTTGAAATCATTGATGTATAGTTGTGTATCATTTTTAACGAAACTGCATTTGCGCGTATGCATTTGAAGTGCATCCCTTGCAATGTCCCAGAACTGAGATGATTGGAGATGCATCAGAGGTAAGCGAAAGTGAACGACTGCGTACAACGTTACAAGACGACCCACTTTTGTAATCTTCCAGCAGTGTTCACACATGCATACGTGTATCCAATAGTTTTAATACAACTTGATCACTACAGATAGTTGAGCAGAGGTGTAACTTTTAAAGTACAACAGTTAACTTTGTGTTGAGGCAGATTCCTACCCTATGGTCTCTTATGGCAGAATGACACTATTGCTAATGCCCCAACCATACAGCTTCTTCAGAAATAACCACATTACCTCGGCTCAGAACGACCTAGCCTCACCAATCTCTGAATAAAACCACGCCAACTGTTTAAGGCAACGTGAGCCTGTTGACCAGATGCCAATAATTGGTATGAAAGCGAAACAATAACCATGTAGCTGTAGCATGTATGCTAGGAAAAGAGTCTCACCTCGACTTCGTCGGTATCTGCAGTGACAGTGGCTCTGATTGGACGAGGCGCGCCTTACGTCACTGCCCTGCGACATAATGTTTTCGTTTTCGTTGGATTCGCACCATAATACATATTCATATTAGACTTTAGCAGGTTTTTAATCCTTTCATTTCACCATACTATAATCGTTTTGATTGGGGTTCACGTTGTGGGTGAGTTGTCTGTTAAAGTAATAAGAATGGTAGACGAGTATTTCAATTTATGTTATTATGCATGCGTCTGCATTTCTTTGACAATTCATACTTATTAAACCCAATTTATATGTCCAGTACCCTACCAGATGAGACCAACATGAGCGGGGGTTTGGCACCAAGTAAGAGCACTGTGTATGTGTCGAATCTGCCTTTTTCTCTGACCAACAACGACCTTCATAAGGTATTGTAGCAGTTTAAACCACAATATGATCAATACTTGGTGATTGTGTTATATATTTGCATAGACTAACTCCAAGTGTACCGTGTTTGCAACCAATTTCGACTGAGGTATTTGTCATCTGTTTTTGTTTCAGCTTTTCACCAAGTATGGCAAAGTTGTGAAGTAAGTGCATCACATCAAAAACCCTATTTTCAAGAACCTGTATCTTGCGTGTGGTCCTCAACCATACGTTGTTGTGCTGAAGTTTCTTGTTAGTATATCCACATGAGTAAATTCTCCTTACGAAAATATAATTCATAATATTAACAACGTGGCAATGTGTTTTTCAAGGGTTACAATTGTAAAGGATAAGGAGACACGCCAATCTAAAGGAGTGGCGTTTGTTCTCTTTTTGGACAAAGAATCAGCCCAAAACTGTTCACGAGCATTAAACAACAAAGAGGTGAGACTCCACAGAATGTGCAGGCTTACCTTAAAGCCAAAGACGACTGAATGTGTAGGCCTCTATTCACTCCCAAGATTGATTGTTTACTTTCTTTTTTAACCACACTAGTAACTCAAATCATCATATCTACTAAGTGACTAAATGGATCTAGTCAAAGTGAATACAAAGATTGTTGCTTTGAGCTATTTCATTGATGTCCCTAATAACAAAACCTAGATATATTTTTTATGTAATTGTGTAAGAACCCAGGGGGTGCGGATTAGAGATTATTTTATCCAAGGCCTTGGTTACACTTTCCTTCTTCCTTCCTTTTTTTTTATTTTGGCCTTGGCTGCAAACAGGGACTTACTGTTAATTTGTAGGTCCATGTCATTTATGAGGAGGATGGGCTTAGACATAACAGCACAGCTCTCTCCGGCCCCTACTGTTCACAGCTAACTCTTTTTCCTTCAGCTGTTTGGCAGAACAGTGAAGGCAAGCATTGCTGTTGACAACGGGCGGACAACTGAGTTCATCCGCAGACGGAACTACCAAGACAAGACAAAATGCTACGAGTGTGGGGTAAGTCTGTCCATCTTCTATGTTCAGAAGAAGGTTTATATACATGGGTGGTTGGATTTCTCCGGGGTCTAAGGGCTAGGGATAGCAGTATCAGTTACAAAAAAAGTTGATATTTTTAATAGATTCAAATTATAAAACATGTTGGAACATGATAAGATAAATAATGTATCAATATTTGAAAGTGGTCCAACATTCAAAGACTTTGCCGTCTTTACTGTTAAAGTGATCTAATGTATGGCTGTGAAAATGGCGATATCCCCATTAGTAAGAGATGGTCCATACATGCTCTCACACTCTTGTTTTCTACACTAGGATCCGGGACACCTGAGCTATGCGTGCCCTAAAAACATGCTGGGAGAGCGAGAACCACCAAAGAAGAAAGAGAAAAAGAAGAAGAAAAAGGCAGGACAGACAGATCATGTGTAAGTAATCACCTTAGCTCTAATCAATGTCCCATTTATATATGATAATGCCTTATTATGTAGAATTTGCTACATTTAAATGCATATGTTGGATGTAATACTATGTCTTTTTTAAAAATGTGCATTTCGATTTGGAGGAATGTTTGATGCAGTAATACACAAAATAAATATAAAAATAAAGTACACACATAACACACACACACACACACACACACACACACACACACACACACACACACACACACACACACACACACACACACACACACACACACACACACACCTCCATGTCCTATAGGTCAAAATTTGAATGATTATGTGTGTATCAGTCAAGTAAATTAATGTAAACATGTTATTATATGCACTGAATGTACAGTATAGACCATTAAGGTGGCTTAGGTCATAAAAGAATATGACAATCATAATTTATACACACAGAATAACCAATTCAAAGTGAAAGTTGAAAAGAGTGAAAGTTCAGCACAATAACTCAAATGGAATTAAAAGCCAATGACCAAAGAGTTTTCTATGGCAGGTGCTAGTGGGTGTACAAGAGAGAGACACAAGGATGGAGGAAGGGAAATAATAAGAATAAGAATAATAAATAAATAAATCTGACACCAACAATTAACAATACACAAATAACCAAAACTGTCAAACGACTATTTTCCTCTCGTCCTGATTTTTTTTTACCTCATTAGCGAAGAAGAGGAAGAAGACAGTGAGGAAGAGGGAGGTGAAGACCCAGCCTTGGACAGCCTAAGTCAAGCTATAGCATTCCAGGTTGGTACCTAAAGTCCATCTAACTAGACATGCTACTGCTCCGGAAACAGAGAGAATGTAGTGTGACTGAAAAATCATTATCTTTGGATCACTAGCACTGTCTACTTTGTCACATTTAGTAGACTTGCTACTCCTCTAAAGAATAAGAGAATGTGGTTTGAAAAAAAAAAAAAATTGCCTTTGGTAACCATTGTTACACTGTGCTCTCTGTCTTATACAAGTGGTCCCCCATCCACACCTAAACAATTTCATGCACCGCTCCAGGTTTTCATAAACCATCTTTGGTCCAACATACCTGAACAAAGGGCCCAGAGAGTTTGATAGGAGCAATATTGGAGCAAACAACAGAATAACATACATTTGGAAAAGGCCTTGGTTAAACTGCTGTAGTTAAGATCGGAGAGTACTAATGCGAGAGAGCTGAAAAGAGTAGAAGACAGCAAGATTTAGAAAATAATCTACAGAAAAATCCCCTTGTCTCCCTGCTTACCTTGTTGACGTGCCTCCCTCCCTCCCACCCTATATTTCTCCATCACAGAGTAGTGTTGCTGTTCAATGATTGACAGGAAAGAGACGCCCTGCTTGATCAGAAATAAGCCAGGAGCAGTACAAAATCGAAATAGGCTCATGCAAAGGCAGGCGATGTCCAATAAAACAGATATTCCCACAGAGCATTGCTGTGGCTGATGGAAGCTTGGCTAAACCATTTCTAACAAATTCACTCAAATATTAGCTCTGAAATCTTACGTACAACACCATTTGAAGAGCTGCTTACAGTAGTAGCATGATCATTGTACTGTATTGTTCCGTTTTACCTATTCGGAACCACACAACACGTTCACCTAGTAATGTACGTAACTCTGGTTGGGAATCACTGTATCAACTTTTTCAATGGTATTAGGTGAGGTGCTGTCTGTAAGATTCAAGAGCTGTTAGAAATCCTCCAGCCATCCTGTCAGATGTTAATCTGTCTCGCTATACTGCGTTCCTGCCTGCCTCTGTATCTGTATTCAGAGTCGCGAACGCTCACTGCTTATTCCTGACCAATCAGGCTATCTAATTTGTGATTCATTTTTGAGAATCCATCTTGCCTGTCAATCACATTGGCGCACAACCCTAGAATCAATAAGGGTCTCACCGTTCCACCACAGGTTGGTCTGAATGCAACACTTCCAAATGATGGAGAAACAGAGGGGAATTTTGTTTTGCTTGTTTTCTCTTTGGTTTTGCCCTCTCTCTCTCTCTTGACATATCTCAAATCGTCCCTTCAGCAGCTCTAAGTGTGAATGGAATGGATGGATTCCATTTCGTTCCCTGCAAACAGACACCGCCACAAACTCTCCATTCTTTGAGGTGCCATCTTCCTTCTTCTCTGTTTGTGTGTCCTTCACAGCAAGCTAGTCTGGACAGTGAGCGGCAACGCAAGAGGAACAGGGAACAAGCAGCTGCCGTTAACGACGACAGACCTCAAGCCTCCACCTCTGACGACTCCAAGAAACCCCGGATCAAAAAGAGTGCATACTTCAGTGACGAAGAGGAGCTCAGTGACTGATCCTGTGGGGATTGAGGTCATAGGCTGTGTGTTAAATGTAGCCTACATATTTAATCGTTTTATACTGAATGCCCCTTTTTTAATATGTATTGTTTCGGTTGAATAAGGTGTCAGGACTGTGGAAAACAGATGTCTCACATTTGGAGTAAAATGTGTAATATGAGCTCTTTTCCATTCCATGTAAATAGTGTTTTTTTGTATGGATTACCTAATTTAGTCTTATGCTGGCCAATAAACTGTTCATAGAAAACAACGTATCAACCGTTCTTTGTTTATTATTTGAATGTATTTAAGGCATTAAGCCACAACCACGCGATGCTTGGTTGTGGTTAACCAATCTCTAGCACAGTCAGCATTGTGCTCCTGTGCTTTTATGGGGGGGAAAGCAAGCATATCCGGAGAGGGATTCCCTGGTGGGGTGTTTGAAGTCGATCCGGTGGATGGGGATATCGAGTAAAAAGGATAGTGCATGCTTAGACATTAAAGGGGAGGGGGGGAGGAGAGAGACAAGCCACATTGAGGTTGTGACATCGTAACCGCTCTAACACAACGCACACGGCGGCGGCATTGTGGTCGGGATGTATTCATCATCAAGAAGAATGTCAGCTTCAGGAAACGGCTCGGCCTCTGATTGGACGGGGGGGTGGGCCACGTGACCGGTTTTCCCAACCGGAGTTTCCACGACAGCTGGAAGCCGAGCGGGCACAGGCGCGTCGTCGGTTTCTTTGAAAAATAACAAGGACTATCCTCGTTTCAACACCTTCAAATAAACCCCGTCTGGCATGGGCGACAAGAGGAGTCCTACAAGGTAACGACCGAGTTATTACTTCCTCGATAGGCGAGCACGAAAAACGACAGCAACGAGCTAAAAAAAATCGGAATTCTCTACGGTCGCTCTCGCTCGCGCCCTCCCTCTCTCTCTCTCCCTCGCGCTAAATGCCCATCTTTAGTGAGTGTGTGTGTGTGCGCGGTTTCCTATGTGTGTGTTTTATAACCGTATCGGCAATTACAATGTCGGATCACAGCGCTCGGGTTGTGATTTTCTCACCCGATAGCCTTTCTTGTAGTGTGTAACGCATCCATGGCGCTGCTATACTATCACCCCTACTCCGGTGATGCGGATATGAATTAAAACTCACTATTCCTGTCTCTTTTCTCCCCGTCCCCCCTCCCCTCCTCCTCTCTTTTTGCTGGGTTTGTTTTGTTTTAAAGGCCGAAGCGTCAACCGAAGCCCTCCTCAGACGAGGGGTACTGGGACTGTAGCGTGTGCACGTACAAGAACACGGCGGAGGCTTTTAAGTGCATGATGTGCGATGTCAGGAAAGGCACGTCAACAAGGTAAGGGACCGCCGTGCGAAACGATCGCCTTGCATCCGACTCGATGCATGCACGGTGTTTGATTTATTGTGATGTTTCCCAAAGGGGACGTGCAGTACAATCCTCCGTTTGTTTTCTTTTAAAGGACCACGTATGATCGCAAGTGCAGCGATTAGTTCTTGCGTAGCGTTTTCCCCCGTGTTTTATGTGCAATGTTGTGCATCCCATTTCTGTGCGTGTGTGTGTGCGACCGTGTTCCGTTTTAGACCGTGGGAGTGATCGATCGTAACCAGTGATTCTTTCTCTTTTAATCCTTTTAATCCTTTTTTATTATTGTAGGTTGTTGCCATATTTTTATACCCGGCGAAATGCCAACGTTGAAACTGTTAGAAAACCAGTCAGTATGCATTCTGAACAAGCGTTTATCCCTTTTTATTACTCTGGAGAAATCCATTGCCTATTTGTTCAGCTACAAATTTGATAAACACAGAGACACCTGCTAGGGGCAACAAATATAATTACCCTCCAGACCTTGGCAGCATCCACACATGTATTTACCAGAAGTGTGTGTGTGTGTGTGTGTGTGTGTGTGTGTGTGTGTGTGTGTGTGTGTGTGTGTGTGTGTGTGTGTGTGTGTGTGTGTGTGTGTGTGTGTGTGCGCGCACATTTCTGTGCACTACTATGTTCTCCCAAATGCAGCTGACATTTGCTCTAGCCAGCATATCGCAATGAGTGGCACTTAAGTCATGATCATAATGTGAGAGAGAGAGAGGGTGGAAGAGATGGAGGGAGGGAGGGATCAGCTCAGACTGTGGAAAACCTCCAGGCTTGTAGGCAGAGGTGAACCTGACGCTCCTCTTCAGTGCATAGCTGTGCACCCCCCTGTATGTTTCTCCACGGGTCCCCTCCACCCACTATGTATTCCCGTTGGTAATGAGTGTTTGCATTCTCCCCCGTTTCCTGTTAATTTGCCTAACACATCGCGCCTCTCTTCATTGACACCCGGTGATGGGCCCTCTACACACGTTGGGTCTGAGTTCACACGCAGCAGGAAGTGTGTGCGCAAGCGTTGTGCGTTTGTGCGTGCGGCGTGTGTGGGAGGGCGAGTTGTGAGCCGAGGGTTGTCAGAACAGCTGCCAGACAGACAGCCATGGCTCATTACTATGCAACAGCTTTATCAGCCTGCTGTCACCTGACACACGTACACACACACACAGGCACAATTATAACACACCGAGACAATTGTACAGTAAATGGGCATATTCTTAAAGGGTGTGTGAGAACCAATTCACAAGATGCATACAGACACACACTGTTATGCACGCAGAAGATTGAGAAGAGGCCACCCGTTGAAATAACAATCTCCTGCACGTTGTTGTTTTGGCGTGGCGTTTACCTCAACAATCGGTCTGTCTGCCTGCAGGCTAAATGCTTCCCTGAACCCCGCCATGTGTCACTACTAGGTCTGATGCCTCCACTCACAGTACTCCTCGAGTTTACCTCCAGGATAACCGAATGCGCCGCTTCTTATAAGGGCAATCACCCATAACGTGTGTCCCTTTTAGGGTGGAGAGAGGACAGATACGTTCACCCTGAAAGCTAACTGTAGCCGAATGGCCATCCGGTTGGTCGGTGGTCCCTTTCGTCGAGGCGTGTACCGCATTTAAAACGAGTAGAGAAGTGCACCTTTGAGAATCTGAATAATAATTAGCTGCCCTATAAAGGGGTCAACTGCCCTAACATAATAGTGCACGGTGCATATTTAATCGCTGAATACATCTACTTTGTCTCGGAGGCGGTGTCGAGAGACGCGGTCCCCCCCCCCCCCGCCTCCCAAGACAAGAAATGTACAAGTTAAAAAAAGAACGGCGGCTCACTGTAACCGTCGGCCCTTACCAACCACCCCTAAAGGGCACACAATGGCCCTTATTCACCTGGGGGCCGTCATGGCTCTGTCTTGCTTCTCAAAGCTAGCTGGGAGCTGGAGCTGAATTCCGCATTCCTGCTCTGCGAATATTGCCCCTAGACCCCGGCCTGCCACCTCATCGAGTATCTGGTAGGGTGTATTCTCGGCTTGGATCGACTCCCACGTTTGAATAGGTTCTGGGTTTGAACATGCAGGGTACTTGGAGGCATCCTCGAGCCAGACGCCCTAATCCCCAACGCTGTATTGGAGAAAATGTTAGTTTGGCTAAAGGCCACTAGCTGCATGGCTAGTACCAACTAGTTATAATCACAGTAGCCTACACACACATCATTAGCGGTCACACCTGGCAGAATTTAATTTGAATGTGTAGTTACTGCATGGCAGGGCTAATTCTGTGTTAATGAAGGGAAAATGGAAAGGGGGGGATGTAGAATATGGTTTGAAAGTTAAAATGCACCACAAAGGATGAAGCAGGATTCAAATGTATTCATAATTATATAGTGCGAAAAAAGGTTGGACTTTTCAATGTCATTCTTTCAATCATGTTTGCTTTTCATAAGCCAAGTATTGCAGGCTTGGTTAAGGCCATCAGTGCAACCTCATAAAAAAACTCACACAGACACACACACACACTCTCCTGTCGGGTACTTGTGACCACAGCTAGCTTAGATGAGCGTCAATGTACTCCTCAAAGAATGGATGAATGGATCCATTCTCGAGCACCGACCTCCCAATGAAAATAAAAAACATTCTACCCCGGAGCGTGGTTGATTTGAGAGGGAAGTAATCCAAGACTGTGTGTGACTCCACTGCTTCTTCTTCTGAAAAGGCCTGTCCCTAAAACCCATATTCAATCAGGGTCGACCGACCAACCCAACCCGTCCCGGGACTCCGACACACCCCTCTCCGGATGAGTCACCCAACGGATGAAGGGGTTAACGAAGCCGGATACATTTCAAACTGGGGGGGGGGGGGGGGAGAACAAAAAAACGGAGAGAAACAATCCAGTAAACAAACATTGCGGTTGCTAAGTGCCGTTTGAAATCTGAAGTCCTGGGAGTCGACAATTTCCAAAAGCGCTCACAAATCGTGCTGACATGAGAGGCATGCGCCAGAAGGAAAAGAAGCAACTGGGTGTGGGCCAACAGTTTGCGTTTGACCTTCTCTGGTGTCTGTCTACACAACACCGGCATTGGCATTGCGCAACCTCTCCTCCCTGTGAAGAAAGGCCCACCAAAGACACACACACTTACTCCTGCTTTGATAAAAACCCGATAGGATGATGGAGGATTGTGTCTGTATATTATTTGCATCAGTTCCACGAGTCACGACGGTCGGTGCATCGAGGTGCGCTTATCAATGTCAGAATATTTTTTACGAGGAGTTGAGATTTTTATATTCTCAACCGTTAACCTTGCTCATTCTTCCTCTATCTTTACCTTTTTCACCCTTCCCAGATTTTATAAAGTCTTTCATATCTTCCCCCCTCCCCCCCTGTCTCTGTTTCTATCCCTCTCTCTCCTCTTTTTCCTTTCTCTGCTGCCTCTATCTCTCTCGCTCACCAGGGGTTGAACTTAACCTGGGGCTCTTGTGGTGACAGATTGACTGATGTGCATGTCTCTCCGCAGCTCAACCTGAACACGCATAAGCCGTCCTGGTTGGCTGAGAACACGGCCCTGTGTGTGTGTGTGTGTGTGTGTGTGTGTGTGTGTGTGTGTGTGTGTGTGTGTGTGTGTGTGTGTGTGTGTGTGTGTGTGTGTGTGTGTGTGTGTGTGTTATGCACCCATCCTTTTTAAATGGTCGTTATTGTTGGATTTTTCTGATGGACACATAACGATTTAAGGGTGAGGCACTTGATAGCCGAGTGGCTTGTTAAAACAAATCCTTTGAAAATGATTGCACGTAGACGTCAAATACAGCCAGCTGCGAAAATCGCAGACAAGCAAAAAGCCTTAAAGATGACAATGTTTAAAATAGACAAACATAAAAAATATTATGCTATCTTTTTCATTTGCATTGTTTGAAAGAAAGGAAACTACAATGATGTACAACCATTTGTGCTTAGGACTCATTACAGGGATCCAGTTTTCAGAACGAGTCCTCGAAAAATATTACATTATGACCGGCTATTGAACTGCACCGATTGCCATCATACGGAATCCTATTTTGATGAACAACGAACTGCCGTAGGCCATTTCCACCACGGGGATCATTCTCAAAATATCACCCTCAAAACTGTTTCAATATGCAAAGAGACCAGTGTGTGCGTTTTTTAAAGAGCTCCCCTGACCCATTCGCTATCCATTTGTAAATCGACTGCATAGCTAGAAGCTAGTGAGGTAGTATACTGACGTTTTACCATTTAGTATTTAGCAGGCACTTGTGCCACTTGCAGTGAATTTGGATGACGTTGGACACCATTAAGGAGCTGTGTAAGAGGTTAGGCATCTTGCCCAAGGCTGCAGAATCGGGGTTGGAACCCGAGTACCTTTTTTGGCCTGGGGGTTGGAACATCCTTTACCCCCACGAGACTAGCATGCCGATACATAGATCTGTTTGTCCAGAGTCATGAGCAGTGGGGGCCTCAAAGATTAAAATCAGGCGTTGCATCAGAAGAGGTCCCATTACACAATGCTCTCCCTTACAGAATATAAGCAACGACTTTTGGGCCAAAGCGAATGAAATCGCTGTGTTTGTTCGCCGACCTGCGGTCGTCACAAATCGGCTACTTTCATTAAGTGCCTGATTAATCAGGACATTAGCTGAATTCATCATCGGTTATGTTGAGTGCTCATTCGCCAACTCTCAGGTCCCCCCCACCCCCCATAAATCCATCCCTAATTCTTAAAAAGAAATAAATGAAATGAGTGGCGCAGCCCAGACAATAAACGATCAGATTGGGCTGAACTGCTCCGTTTGTGTGAAGCCAATTGCTCGTATTACTCATCCGGAATACAAACAGCAGAGAGTGGGAGCCGGGGACAATAACGGCAGCGGTTATCATGACACGCGCACGCCACACGAACATACTCGCAGACGCGCACATACTCACAGCCGCGCACATACGAACACACACACGCGTACTCACAGCGCCACATGCACATACACACAAACACACATGCATGTACACACAGCGCACATGCATAAACATGCATACACACGTGCATAGCATACACACAACCACACACAAACACAGGTGTGCGTGTAGACACTCGCATGTACATATACACACAAGCGCACGCACAGACAAATCTAGAGAGACTCGCGCACATGTGTGACACACATTAAAATCAGTATTCGGTGCATCAGTGCCACATAGTAATTATGGGCTTATCACGTAGCCATAATCTTGGGAGAAAGAGGGAGAGAGCCAGAAAGAGGGAGAGAGCAAGAGAGAGAGAGAGTGTGTCTGTGTGTGTTTGTGTAACAGATGGCTCTCAATGTCCTGTGGTTTATGACACCGTCTACCGCCCCCACACACACACACACACACACACACACACACACACACACACACACACACACACACACACACACACACACACACACACACACACACACACACACACACACACAGTAACATGCTAAAGCAGGGGGAGCCATTAATCATCGAGTTGGATGAGCTCCTGGGAGCAACACAGCCTCCAACTTATGGATGCTGCCACATGTGTGTGTGTGTGTCTCTCTGTCTCTCCCCCCCCCCCCCCCCCTATTCCTTATCCATAAACATATCAGTCACATTCATCTCGCGCAATCACTGCAGAGGATTCATTTGATGTTTCCATTGATAACTGTGAACACCAATGTGCTGACTTACATCATTGGCACAAACTAAATTGCCTTTTTTTTTTAATGCGCATTATACAATCATTTATTCATCTATTCGTGTGGTTTTTTTCTCCCTCTGACGGCAGATTTACAATTTTTCAAATGTTGTGTTTTATCTTGCGTGTAATGAAGAGAAAATGTGGGGAAAGGTGGAGGAAGAGGGAGAGCGCGCACGCGCAAGAGAGCAGTCTGTCCGACGCGGTTCGTATCCGTACGGACGGATGGCGTGCAGACATGAGGCGTCGCTGACGGCTGAATGAAGGCCAGGGACGCTCCAACGGTCCACCTGAGGGCAGGTAAAGGTGGAGCGCAGCCAACAGCAACCCAACACCGAGAGCAGCGCTGACGCCCAGCTGTTAAAGCAGAGCTGCCCGCCTTTTGAAATGCGTCCTAACCGTTACACATCTGGAGGCGGCATGTGGCTCAGGAGGCGCAGCGGGTTGGCTGGTAACCGGAAGGTTGCTGGTTCGATCCCCGGCTCCTCCTAGCGTGTGTCGAGGCGTCCATGAGCGAGACCCTTAACCATCACTGCTCCCGACGAGCTGGCTGTTGCCCTGCGTGGTTGACACTACTGCTGCACGATTCGGTGAAAAAAGTCATTGCGATTATTGTGGACAATATTGCGATTTGCAATTGCGATTTAATTAACAAATAGTGTCATGAGTCTACTTGCTTGGTTATCAAGGAAAATGCACACAGATTACTGATCATTTTAAAATGTTTCTTCCTCAACTCAAACATACAAACTTAAACTAGCATAAAAAAAATAAATTAAAAAAAATAACAATATTTTACAAATTAAAGAAATAATAAAAAATATATCTTTGTCAAAATAAAGGCATTTCTGCAAATTTGTTAGGTTTTCTCAATAGTACAACTAAATAAAATAAATAAGAATTTCTTTATTGTTTTATTTTTTATAAATCGCAGCCTTTTGCGGTTATACAATCGCAAAGGCTGATATTGCGATTCGATTAATCGTGCAGCACTAGTTGACACCGCCGTCGGTGTACGTATAGAAATGGTTGTAAGTCGCTTTGGATAGAAACGTCTGCTAAATGTAAAATGTACTTCTGGAGGGGCCCTCTACTTAACCGTCGGGTGTGTGAGGTTGTTGATAAGCTGTTTAAACGGAGGCCCGGGAGAAGGCTCGTGAGTTGAAGTGGCGTTCCGGTTCCATCGCACATCAGTTTCCGTTTTCATACTTCCTGTGAGAAGGTTAACAGTCCGTGGTGCGAGAAGGACGTGCGTATGAAGGACGAGGAACATGCCAAGCATGACAACGACGACGACCGGGAGAGTGAATAGAGTCTTTTGACGGAGAATTTGACCAAGCAATATCAGAAACCTAACATAATGCGTATATCCTCTCTATCGGATGTCCTGCCCTCTCACTCGTCGCTAAACCCATGAAACAAACCATGCTCTACCCAATAACGCACGCTTGCAGAAAATCATTCCTTGTGAACGCCTGGTAATGTGAGCTGAAAGTGAATTTCAAATGTGGTAGTGCCCACCCCAGATGTTTGCTATGCTCGATGGATTGATTCACCTTCCAGCCTACCCAGTGGACCAGCGTGTAGTTATTAATATTGACAAGGCTTGTCACGGCTAATCAACATCACAGAGGGTGGCTAAAATGGCGGGTGTTTGGGGGGGGGGGGGAGGTTTTCTGTTGAGATCTAACATTGTTGTTGTGTTTTTTCGGTGTCGTACCGGGTAGTGCGTAGATGGTGCCGCCTTCTACCTGATGTCGGTGGAATCAGCCGCGTTTGTGTGATGCGCTAACTGGTCTCCAACGTGTGATGGGGTGAAAGGAAAGCTGAAGTAAATAAAAGGGACTCGGACATTGTGGGCCAAAAAGAGAGAGGTTAAGGGAGGGAAACGTTCCAGCGTCAGCGGCCGTGAGCTATCGTTGTCTGTCATTATATGGGCAAATCTTCCTCTTTTCCCGCGGTTTAAAGATGGAAGCTGCTTGTGTGATGCGTTCACTGCTTCAGAGTTGCAAATAGATCGGATTTGACCAAAAGACGTCTTGGTCGGTACCGCTATTGGTTCATGTTTTCACCATGACATCATCAACAGAGGCCATTTTAGATGAGAATAATCGTTTTGTTTGAAATGAAATCAGTTGGAAGTTGATACTGGCCGCTAACGTCAACCATTTCCACACCAGCTTGCGGTACAACACATTTTTGATGTACAAGGATACTCGAACGCATATAGATCCGAGCAGCCCCGGAAAAATAGTTTTTGAATAATAATATCTCAGCAGAATCACACATGTTTTGGTACATTCAGACCAGCTGATGATCTCACGGCCCTGCGGCGTTCGTTTAATCGTCCTCCACCGTTCTTCCCAGGCCTCCCTCGTCTCGCCCTGTAATGGAGAACGCGCTGCGGACGCCCAGTGCGATCGCAGCTTCCAAGCTCACAACGAGCCTCCATTAGCCGGCTGTCCTAGCAGACGCCGTGAACGGCGCTCATATCGATCGGCAGCAGCTCTGTTTCCACACACACACACACACACACACACCGGGACACACACACACACACACGCGGTATTAATGTCAGACAAAATAGCTCCCTCAACATTAACATCCACCGCCCAAATGTGCAATTGACACACTCACACACTGCACACACACACACTGCACGAGGTCCAGCATGGACGCCTGAGGCATACACTCCTAGATAATAACCACTTGATTGGGTTTACAGAGGCAGCTCTGTTTTGTCCTTATGCTCCAGCCCAACCCCAATATTATGGTCTGTGTGTGTGTGTGTCTGCGTGCGCCTGTTCATTTCCACCCTCAGGTCTGACACATCGGCTGGCTCAGTAAATATCTACTTCATCGCTCTCCCACTTGAGGATGACGACAATATGTACAAAATAGGATCTCATGTTTCCTCCCCTCTGGAGTCCTCAAGCGGGGGGGGGGAACAAACAAGGAATTGGAAACAAACTCCAGAGCCACGCTGGATGCTGATTGGCCAGGAGCGGGCGCGATCGGCCGCTTCCTCGCACGCACCGGCGAGGATGTAATCAAAGGTAGCACGCCACAGACGGCACTCTACCCCAGTGCATAAATTAGACAACAGCCCTTGAATTCATTACAGACGGTAAATTATGCATACGCAGCCACAAGTCATTTTCAAGGGCCACCCGGAAAAACATTTTCCACCTCGGTCGCTGGCTCCGCAGTGTGCGTGTTACGGAACACGTCGGGGTACAGGCGATGTGTTATTGGTCGTCTCTGATCTTATTTATAAATATTCATATTTAATTCATATGGCTGACCTGCATATTGTGTAGGCTGTGACGCAGTTATTCCCCATCTGGGATTCATTAAGTACGTCTTCTTATCTCATGCGAGTTCTTGGTTATGGCTCGTAAAACAGAAACCATAATCTACGCCTGCACTGCAGACCAAGACCAAGAGTAGGTCTTTTGTTTTTGGAGAAAATGGCTCACACGGTTTACCACAGAAGAATAAATATTTGGTGGAAAGTGATGAACGTGGGAAACGAAGCCACAATCGGGTACTTTTTCATTCTGCTTGGCACAAAAGTTTAAAAGTGATAAAGAGAGAGAAAGAGAGGTTTTTTTTTTTGGTGTGAAATTCAAGCCGCAAAATGACGTTTTTTCTTCTGCTTCTTGGAGCAGAAGTATAACAGCGATAAAAGATGGAGAGAGAGATCTCAGCATCTCAACTTGTCAGCAGTTTTCATGGCATATTAGCAGATCCTCCTCTCGTCTCCCTTCCCTGTCAGACGGTTATGTAGGCCAAGAGACACCATTTGCATTTCAGTTTGGCCTTGACAACGTCTCTCTCTTTCTCTCCCTCTCTCTATCTCTCCCTCTCTCTCACTCTGTGTTTCTGCGAAATGAATCACGATTCCCCCTAAACCCAGGGAAAAAAGTGGGCGAGAATGATTGCGATTAGTTTTTTTTCTGTGTGTAGTTGGCGGGGTAGTGCCTCTAAGAGTACAGATGGAAGACTTGGTTTCTGAACTAGATGAGATCCCTGACAGCAAAGGAAATCACCCTTCAACCGTTAAAAAGTAAATCGCGAAGGGCTTGGCACTGCTGTTTTATCCGAATTGTGTGTTTGCTGTATGTATGTGTACGCGTGGACGACTTTGCTGGCCAATGGTGTGCTTACTTTAAACCTGAACCCTGTTCTCTAGGTCTTATGGTCAATACTAATGAGGTAGAAGACCAACCTTCTTGCCCATAGAACATGAAGAACCTTTCATTCAGTTGATTACATGTGTGATGGTTATCAAAATTTCATAATACGGACCGGCCACCAAAATCACCATAAAATGCTGTAAAGAGCATACATATTTATTACACAACTTTGTTGAATACTCTATTCTGATTTGTCAATTAAGGCCTTCAGCTGTCTGTGTTTAGTGAGTAGCAGACCGTTGCTATGACCAACAGACCGTTGCTACGGACGCCGTTTCCAACCGTTAAAAATCGAAACGGACAATCATCTCTTTTGCGAAAGCAATAAAATCTTTTTTTGGAAATCAGCGAGATCATTTTTCGTCGTTGTACTCTGGGGACCAATGATTGATTTCTTTAATGAGTGGCCGTGTGTAACCAGCGGGATAACCTAAACCCAGCGAGCCCAGGCTTTATCGCGGAAATAAACCCAGACGGGGGGATGCAGACCGACCCCCCCGGGGGGTCTTAAATCAACCCTGAAGGGCTGATCACTACCCGGCCTGGCTCTACCCTATCCCTTACATATGACGCTGGTAAACTGCACGGCTCTGACTGCAAGCCAGGGTGGCATGTTAGCCATTTAACAAAATAGTGACGACGAGCTAGACCAAATCCCCTGCTTTTGATCGTGGACCGGAGGAAAAAAAACAGCGGCTGGTATTTTTATCGCCCGAGTGTTTTTCTGAATCTAGTGAGGAATCCAGCACACTGTGTTCCGTCGTCGGAGGTTCAGCATGGCTCGAGGCCTCATCTGCTCACTCTTGGCTTTGCGCGCGTGTGTGTGTGTGTGTGTGTGTGTGTGTGTGTGAGTGTGAGTGTGTGTGTGTGTGTGCGCGCCTGTCTGCCCACATTTGTCCTCACTCACACATCTCGGCCGGGTGCGTGTGTGTATTTATGTTTTATTTATACCTATCCGCAACAAGATAGCTTGTGTGTGTGTGTGTGTGTGTGTGCGCGTGTGTGTTGGTGCACGTGGAAATGAGAGATCACTAAACATGCAGGCGGTAGGTACTATGTGCACTCCAAACAGATGGCTCCTTTAACACACTGGCATCACCACCGTTGTACTGACTTCCCCTGGCGAACACACACACACACACACACACACACACACACACACACACACACACACACACACACACACACACACACACACACACACACACACACACACACACACACACACACACACACACACTCTGAGAGAGAGAGAGAGAGAGGCTCAGATACCCAACATTCACACATTGTGCACCATTGCCAGCACAATTACATAACGTATCATTTTAAGAGAGCGTTTGTACATGTCGCAACAGAACACCACGTCAGGGAACACTGTGTTTAATCGCATCCAAAAAAGAAGCTATTATAGGCAGCTTGTTGCCCCGGGATATGACGCAGATGCCGTAGTTATTATGGATTATAACCCTGTTATGAAATGCAAACACACACACACGCACTGGTAATCTGCACTGCATTATTGCGGCACTGCATGTTTGAATTGGCTCCATGTCCTTTGACAGCTTACTGCAATATGTATTATCCATAGGTTTTGTTTTGTATGAAGTATGGCTGTGAGGTCGTGCACACACACACACACACACACACACACACACACACACACACACACACACACACACACACACACACACACACACACACAGCTGTACACACACACACACGATTATGCCAGTATGAAGATTGTGCTTTGTGCTTCGACTGAAATGTGTTCAAAGCCGCCCCATCCAAATGAGCTACGCGTCTGTAATGATTTTTTGTTTAATGAAGATCTCGTATGAAACGAGCACACGCATGTTAAGCACAGTGCTAACCCGGTCAGTACGAAGATCCCTATATATAATTGAATGCCATTCATTCAATAAATCAAGAGTACTTCCAACACTGGCTTTATATCGGAGCTACATGTTCACTGCGATTTCTCCCTTTTTAATAATTTCACCATCTCTCTCCACCTTTGTGTCACTCCATCTATCTATTCCTTTCATTCTTTCCCCGGCTTATTCTTCCTACATTACCACCCACCTCTCTCCATCTCACCGTCTCTCTGTCCGATCTGCCAATGTTTCTCATTATCACCTTTTACTGCCATCTTCTCTCTTTTTATATCTAAATATGATATATATATTAATATTTCCTCAAACCACTTCTCTCTCTCTCTCTCTCTCTCTCTCTCTCTCTCTCTCTCTCTCTCTCTCTCTCTCTCTCTCTCTCTCTCTCTCTCTCTCTCTCTCTCTCTCTCTCTCTCTCTCTCTCTCTCTCTCTCTCTCTCTCTTCCCCCCCCCCCCCCTCTCTCCCTCTCCCTCCCCCTGACAGGAAGCCTCGCCCGGTCTCCCAGCTGGTCTCCCAGCAGCAGGTAACGCAGCAGTTCGCCTCCCCCACGCAGCCCAAGAAGGAGAAGAAGGAGAGGGTCGAGCGAGAGAAGGGCGAGCGAGAGCCCGCGCCGCTCAAGAAGAACGGTCACAAGAAGATGAGGTAATGGACGAGCCACGTGGGCGTGTGTGTGGCCAGTGCTACTATGGGCTTATGTTTGATGGTGTGTGCGTTTTTAAATGTGTCTATGTTGTGTTTTTGAATGTCTGTGTGTGTGTTTTTGACTGTCTGTGTGTGTGTGTTTTTGAATGTGTCTGTGTGTTTTTGACTGTCTGTGTGTGTGTTTTTAAATGTGTCTTGTGTGTGTTTCATTGTGTTTGTGTGTGTGTGTGTGTGCGTGCGTGTGTTGCATCAGTTACCATAAATGTTTTCAAAGTGAATGCGCTCTAGAGATAATATTATTGCCACATGCAATATTAATAGTATGCTTGCACACTGATACTTAATTACCGTCTCATACTAGCCGTTGCTCTCGTTGTATTTCTGTATTTCTAAAATAGAGAACATCCCCACCTGGAAATATGTCTCCATGGGTATTGCAATGCCCCGAAGCTAAGCGTACAAGGACAGCTTAATGAATGCGTCGGATCCGTTCCAATCCGGGTTTCATTTTTATTTTAAAATTGAATTGGAGGATCAACCCCTCGAGAGGCAGCATCTCGTTTTCCAAGAGGGTCCTCGGGCTCAAAACATGGAAGTTATCAGACTACCCAATAGCAAACCCTCCACCTAATAACATCAACAAGGATATGCACATAAAGGGCTCTCCCACCGTCCCACACCTACATCTGCTAAAAGCGTGTTTTAAATCTACTCTGATTGAAAAATGAAATCAAATAAATGAACAGAACCAAATAACGTGTCAAAGTATTGTGTGTATTTATAAAAATCTAAAACAAGAGCAAGCAGATTCAAGGTGTTGAACGATGCAAAGAAGTCTTGAAGTCACGACGCAAAGTAAATCATCCGAATGAATTAGGTAAATCATTCCTGTCTGCTGCTTTCAACTTGAAAGCACCTCGCCCAATTTCTTTAAAGGTTCTAGCGACAATAAAAACGGTGGTTGAGTGTGTCTAAGTGAATATGATGATCTAAATGGCACTCAAAGCCGTTTTTATGTTTAGTAAAGGATAGTTAAAGGAAATGCATTTTCAAACAAAGATAAAAGTGTCTCTGAGTGAAGAGGCCAGTTAAGTGTGTCGTACACAAAATGACGATGCCCTTGAAGGGAAACCTCAGGACAAACATACAAATATGATTGTAAACTACTATAGTTTAAGGATGAATCCGTGTTTCAAAGGTGTTCTCGTATAGGATATCGCCATAATCAATAATGGGAAACACAAGTTGTCGTCGATACTCAGAATGCAGCTCACTATTGAACCATGTGACATTGATTCTGATAGCCCTCAATAACCTCTGCTATTCTTGGTGTTTGAGTTGATTAGCTGATCTGGCGAAAAAACAAGAGGGCAAAGGAACTCTGTATTTGAATATAAATGACTGTATTAATAATAGTGTCATAATAATGAATCTCTGAATCATTCAGTTCCCGCTGAATTTATGTCAACAGCATGTTGGACGGCCCGCCTGTTATTTTTCCCGCCGATCTCTGAAGCGAGATTGAGTTCAAACGGGTCATGAATGTATTATGATCCAATAATGTATCGTATCCACGGTCTCTGTTTTCATCTGGTTGAAACGCTTCACAGACTCTTCCTGTTTTGTGACAGTTCTTCTAAAGGCACCCGGTTTATGTTGCAAAACCCATTTTTGTTAACAGCTTGTTTTTGTTAATCGTTGAAAAAAATAAAAAGAAGTAATGCAATTTAGCGTTTGCATGAAATCATGTCGGGACAGCATTTTTGGGGGGGGGGTTTCGATTAAGATCTTAATAGCCATAAGCTGTATCTAAATCAAACTTTGGAAAATGAACCGCAACAACAATTGCATGAAAAATAAAAAATGAAAATAAAAAAAAGAATATTTTTTCACTGATAATAATTGTAAAAGAATAAAAGCTTTTAACCCGTTCCTCGTCCGTCTCCACCCAGGCCGCGGTTAAAAAACATCGACCGCAGCAGTGCGCAGCACCTGGAGGTGACCGTGGGCGACCTCACGGTCATCATCACCGACTTCAAGGAGAAGGCCCGCCCCTCGCCCCCCAACGCCTCCTCCACCCCCACCAGCGTCCCCGCCCCCACCATCACCACCACCTCCTCCTCATCCTCGTCCTCCTCCTCTTCGGCCGCAGCCGCTAACGCCGCCGCCGCCGCCGCGGGCGCCATGGACCACCACAGCCACAACGGCTCGGGTTCGGAGAACACGGACCGGGGGGTGTCACGCTCCTCCTCCCCCCGCGGCGACGAGGGGGCCTCCGTCAACGGGGAGTCCCACTGAGGGCCGGGGCCGGGGGGGAGGAGGGGACGCCATCTTTCTTTTCTGTCTTTCTTTCTTCCTTTGTTTCTTTCACCGCTCTCCCTCCTCTTCCCGTCGAGAAGACTGTACCTCGATGACCCCCCCCCCCCCCCCCAACGCCCACCCTCTCCACCTCATTACCGTAACCTCTCTAGCCTCAGACGCAGGCTCTTAAGTTCTGGGGATCCCGGGGAGGACATCTCTGACCCTAACCGTCGTCAACGGCGACGGCACACGACTCCAGAAACGGATTCCACCTACGAAACTTTACTTTGTGCTCCTTTTCCTTCTCTTTTCCTATCCCTCTGCCCCCTGACTCAACAGCGACTAGAACATTTGGGAGAGCTATCTCTTCCTTTGAGTGTCGGATGATGTTGAGGGCGACAGGGGCCGTCAGGCCTTTTGGGGCGGACCAGTCGGGGAAAAAACCTCCCAATGCAAGCTTTCCTCGGACGTGCGACTGTTATAAGGGGGGGGTGGGGGTCAGGACTAATGGCAGAGGACAGCGCACCGCCCAGGTCGACGCCCCTTCTCACGGACAGCGTACTGTAACTCATCTCCATGAGTTACGGTTTAAATCGGGACGTGACCAGAGAATCGCGCCGCGGCCGTCGACGTAGAGCTGCCCTCGCTGACCGGACCTTTGTGGAAACCCCTCTTCTTTTTGCCGCCAGACCTCGCACGACCCCTCTCTTGATTGTGTCCCCGAATATATCCCCAAGAACGGGTTTAATCTTCCCACACAAGCCCTTCCTCAAACCCCCCCACCCCCCAGAACCTTTACAGTCCCGAGTCTCCTTGTTCCCCCCCCCCCCCCCCCTTCTGCTCTGGAACCTGCAGGAACCTCCTCTACAAACTGCACAACGTGCCATAGCGACACCAGCATCGGTCGTCAGTACCCCCCCCCCACACACACAACCTGGACTTCATTTAAAAACTAAAAAACATGTCGTACTCGCTACCGACTTTCGTGAAATTTATTTGTGTGCAACTGGGGTACACTTGAGTGCTGTCAGGTCCACCTGTCCCTTCCCCGCCCCCCCCCCCCCCCCCCCCCTTCCCCCACACCCCAACCCCCCCGCAAAACAAAAGAAATGGGACGAGCCGACATTGACACAAAAAAAACAAAATGGACGCCAGGCGGTGGAAACGCATCCGAGCGCTCGTGCTGCAAAAGAACCCGCGGGGGTTTGGGCCGGCGCCGCCGCCGTCTAGCGCAAGACCAGTGCGACTGAAAGCCCACTGGTGCTGGCACACTTCTTCCCCCAGTGGACCCAGTGGGATACGCCGGGCGGCGACGTGCTTGTACAACGGAGAGTTGCGACAAAAAAGAAAAGGAGAAAACTTTGGATTTGTTCTCTTCCAAAAACTTCGCAAAAAACGGACCCTTCCGGACAAGCACATTACGTAGCTGTATAGATGAAATAGCTTGCAATATGACAGACTTCAGAAAACTGTTAAAGTACCACTTAAATGAAATGTTACGGTGGGCGGTCGGGGCGAGACATTTTTTTTTTTTTTGGTTTGGAATACACTACACTCTATTGTAAAAAAATAAATAAAAAAAATACAAATAAGACTAATAAAAAAAAATAAAAAAAACATACATATATTACACTGCAACTCTAAATCACACTGTCTAAAGGATGGCTTTTGAAATTGTAGAATAATTTGTTCCACAAAGTGTATTTCTATTGTATTACAATGTTTTATCGTGGGTGTATCATGCATTAAAACCAGTGTTATCGTCGAAATGTTCACTTAGTACAGGTCCTTACTGTCAGGGCATGATGACACATTCCCTGGAATATAAACGTACGTACATACGAGAGAAACGCTGCCTTGTACATTTAGGATGATATCATTTGATGTGTTCTTCTAATAAAACTAATAACCAGGTATCGGCTGCGCCATACTAGCTGGGACTAGTAGTGTGAGCTCATGAGAAATGTTTGAAAATATCATTTGCCTCGAAAATGAAAGACATTTGTCATTGTTCGGAAAAAGCATTATCATTCATTCTTGAGACAAGTATGCGACATTTCATTTTTTTTATTTTATTATTTGGTTTTTTGACATGCTCTCCTCTTTCAACTTGTGTCGATTTAATTTAGTAGGCCTACATGTCGAAATAAGAGTGACTAAAGTTGTGTGTTTGCATCTTTCGTTAGTCTGCTATTGTTTTCTTTCTCACACATGCACAGATTCGGGGAGTTTTCGGATCATATTGTCATTGTCATGTCAGCATTGATAAGATGTATCTGAAATGCTTGAGTTTCAAGCTTCCTCAACAGCCCAAAACAAGGAACAGTGCAAACAAGTAAATAAAATTAAAAATTTAAGAATCTTAAAACAAAATGTAACTTTGATTGTCTTTTTCTCTGGCTCCATCTGAAAATGAATGAAGATCTACTTCATCACTATACTTCCATTTTTTAATACATGCTTTTTAACATGCCTCCTCATGGCAGCGAATGGGCGTTTTCTTCGTTTTCGTTGCGACAGACAACCGGAAGTGGGAGGGTCTAACGTCGTGCGTATCCTCCCACCGTCGTCCACCCCTCCCCCAGAAGAACAAGACTTGGCTGCAATCAACCGGCATCGACTCCTGCGATATACCCCCCCTCCTTCCCTTTCCCTCCTTCTCTGTGTTAGGCCAATTAACTTTTAAACCATGATTTCGTGGTAAAAAATCTCGAAAATGCGGCGTTACATCCGTGCACTCTTCCTGTGCACGGTGTTTGCCGTCTTTTCGGGTTGGTACTTCTACAGTAAGCTATTCAACACGGACCTCTCTCTCAGACAACATGATGCCGATGCTGGCAGAGTTCATATCTCGTCTCGGATCCAAGGTCCCAGGATGGGACCTGCAGACAAAACAGCAGCGGAGAAGCCCCACTGGTATCATAGGTCAGTGTTTTAAAAGAGCTGTTCTAGGCGTTCGTTTGTTAGTAGGAAGTCGATACTCGGCACCGTCGGGGGACGTCGCGTATGCATGGGAATGTGGACTTAATACATCAATGAAAGTTCCCTTTGTTATTGTCCCAGGTCACAGATTTGCCCGGAATTGCATGCAAACGACTTGATTGCTGCATTTGGACATATTCCGACTCCGTCAGTCGATTGCATTGCCCACACTTTGTTTTTGATTACTCTGGTTGATGCTGCTGTTTGATACGGAGATGATGCATTTAATACTAGACTTGAAGCCTGTTCTAACCCTTTCTTAGTTTTGGTTTTCCACACAAGGCTTTGAATATTGGGCCATTACAGGCTACTGACATTTTCATTGGTAGGACGATTTGATGCAATGGAAACTCGTGAAAAGTATATACAAGAAAGAACTACCCGACATTTTGCTGAACATATTACTGATTCAGGGGTAAAGGCGCCACCTAGTGGTCCGATATGAATACTAACTCAAGATTTCTCTTACGTTGTATTGTGGAAAATGACAAGAATTTATTTAAGGAGAAACGGAAAACGCTACATTCTCTATTGTACACTGGTTTATTCAAATCGACCGGTTAGTATAGTATGTAATGTTCAGGGTTGGTTTAAACCCCATTGTTCACAATCCAACTGGGGGCACCCTTGATCAAGACAACCACTACCTGCTCATTGATGACATCCATATAAAATAATCACTGTAAATCGTTTTGGGTTAAAAAAGCAAAAAATATTAAATGGTAAATTGTTTCTTCTTCTCTTCCGATATGCGTTCGATCCTCCCTCCGCCTTCAGGTACATCATGCGCCAGCAAGGGGCTGATAGTCCTCCCAGCCAGGCCGAGGCTCCCAGCATGCACCTGGCGGTAGTTGCCTGCGGCGACCGGATGGAGGAGACCCTCACCATGGTGAAGTCTGCCGTCCTCCTGAGCTCCGGGAGCCTCCGCCTGCACATCTTTGCAGAAGAGCAGCTTCACGTCGGCTTCAGGGATAAGGTGAGTGGTGGGAAACTAATATATTAGTACTTTTTGGTCCTTTTTCAGAAATTGATTACATATATAGAGACAGCCATTGTGACAAATCATAGCAGGGTCCTGTCATTGATCAATGAGCGTAACACATGCATATAGCACCCTTCATCTGACATGAGGGGTGGGCAGAAGGCCTAGGCTGGTCCTACCAGACTTGCGTACTTCATTTCATTTGCACAGAGTCTGGACCTACACAATTGACAAACGTTAACCCACTTGAAGGCGGGTGTCTGTTGAAGTTTAAAACTATTGGATCTGCCCAGTGCCACTCTGGATCTGCCATAACCAATCGCTTACGTTTGGCCGGGAATCACGTTGCGCGCAGGCTGTAAACAAACCAAACACCGTGCGTGAAGATGTCCTTCGAACAAGAGCTGACTGCAACATCATTGATCCCAGCCACTCCATCTGTTCGCTGATAGGACGCAGAAAATTTAGTCGGAGGAACCCCACTAACACACCGCAGACCTAGTACTGAAGTGAAAGTAATCTGAAACTAACATTGTAGCGTGCGTGTGCGTGCGTGTGTGTGTGTGTGTGTGTGTGTGTGTGTAGCTGGGCTCGTGGCCTGCGGCGGTGCGCTCCCGGTTCCGCTACACCCTGTACCCCATCAGCTTCGCCGGCGACCAGGCGGCCGAGTGGAAGAAGCTCTTCAAGCCCTGCGCCTCCCAGAGACTCTTCCTGCCCGTGAGCGTCCGCCTGGGGTTCAGCGTACCATGTGACCTAGGCTGTACCACCTCCCCTCCAGATCTCCTCGTCACCCTGACCGCCTCCCGTCACCTCCTTCTAACTCCATCTCCTTCCTCACCTCATCACCTCCTCTCTGGATCTCCTCCGCCGCAGACTTCCTCGTCTCCTCTCCTCACCTCTTCTCCTGACTTCCTCTCCTCTCTTCGTCCCCTCACCTCGTCCTTTCCTAAGCTCCTCGGATCAACCCCCCCTCCTCAGCTTCCTCACCTCCTCTCCTTCCTCCCCACCTCACCTCTTCTGTTCCTTCCGACTGCTTTTTCAAAGTGTGTATATATATATATATATATTTTTTTTTTTTTACATTTAGCACCCATATCTCAACCCTCAACCGTTCCACCTCAAAACATACTCCCTGTCAACCCCCCCTCTCCGTTCTCCCCTCTCAGCTGATCCTGAAGGACGTGGACTCCCTGGTGTACGTGGACTCGGACATCGTGTTCCTGCGGCCCCCCGAGCGGCTGTGGGCCCTGCTGTCGCACTTCAACGCCTCCCAGCTGGCGGGCGTGGCCCCCGAGCACGAGGAGCCCCGCGTCGCCTGGTACAACCGCTTCGCCCGCCACCCCTTCTACGGCGCCACCGGCATCAACTCGGGCGTCATGCTGATGAACCTCACGCGCATACGCAGCGCCTACTTTAAGGTAGGCCGTGAGACGGAGGCTCTTTATTTGTTATTTTCTTTGTTTTGTTTGTTTAGCTTCAGCACGTTAAGATGAGTACGTCTCTTTTAAAAGGGTGACCTGGCCAAAGGATCCGCACATTTATTTTTTATATTTGTATTTAATGTTTTCATTGTTAAAATTATGATTGGATTATTATTAATATTGGCTTTTTTATTAAGTGGAGTATAAAGAGGGAGTTGGATAGAACAGTGTTTCAGTAAAAAACTCTGGGTTTGAAGGTCAATATCCATGAGTAAGATGCCTTAACCTCTACTTGCTCGAGTCATGTATCTAATATAAACGCTGTAAATTACTTTTGTTAAGTGATTATCTTTAAATTACTTAATTTTATTCAAAAATGTATTAGTGTCATACTAATGTTTAACATATCCCCTTTTAATTGCTTTGGTAAAAGTGTTAAATGCCAAATTACTAAATAGTATTCAATAGTTGCAATACTGTAATGCTAATGTTCACCACGAGAGGGAGCCAGGGCACTATATTTGAACACATTTCGATTTATTAGTAGTGCAGTATATGGCTGGGAATTGTAGTCATTCTAGGAATGCCTTGATAAATATATCCGGAACCATGACATATTTGCCACATTATTGTGTGTGTGTGTGTGTGTGTGTGTGTGTGTGTGTGTGTGTGTGTGTGTGTGTGTGTGTGTGTGTGTGTGTGTGTGTGTGTGTGTGTGTGTGTGTGTGTGTGTGTGTGTGTGTGTGTGTGTGTGTGTGTGTCTTCATTAATTGTGTGTTTTATTTGACAGAATGACTTGACCTCGGTGGGTCTGCGTTGGGAGGAGCTGCTGATGCCCCTCCTGCAGAAATACAAACTGAACATCACCTGGGGGGACCAGGACCTGCTCAACATCATCTTCCACTACAACCCTGGTGACTCACTCACTCACTCACTCACTCACTCACTAAGACACTTCCAGACGCAACACTCACTCACTCAGACACTCAGACACTTCCACATGCGCACACTCACTCACTCACACATGCAGATCCAAGCCTAAGTTAAGTTTTGTATGGAGTTAAAAGTGCACATAAATGGTAGGTTGTTTTGATAAATGACAGACTAGTATACTTAGTGTAGCCTGCTTCTATCCTGCGAGACTATTTACTATTTAGTCATTGAGCACTCGCTTTATCCTAAGAGGCTTGAACGGTGTGCTGAGAAAGATGACATTATACAGCAGGTTGAGGGTCAGGCCATTTCTGGGGAAACAAACCCGGACCCTTTCGGCTGCTAGTCGACCACCAACAACCTCTACACACTGTCCTGCCCCTATAAAAAACATGCATATACTGTATGACGACGTACAGAGAATTAAGAGTGTGTGTGTGTGTGCGCGCCCACAGACTACCTCCTAGAGTTTCCGTGTAAGTGGAACTACCGCCCCGACCACTGCATCTACGGCATCAACTGTGCCTCGGCGGAGCAAGATGGCGTCCACATCCTGCATGGGAACCGCGGCGTCTTCCACAACCTGAAGCAGCCCGCCTTCAAGGCCGTGTACGACGCCATCCGCCAGGTAGGCCCACGTGTGTGTGTGTGTGTGTGTGTGTGTGTGTGATGGGTTTGCATATTATACGTAAGCCGGCTGTCCCAGATCGAGATTCACCTTTTTTTCTTTTAGGCACAGAGCCATACATTTCAAATTAACATTTAGAGGCAGCTTACTTGCCCGGAAGTTAAATTATTAAAAGGTTTACGTTCAAAGGCTTAAGTTACAACAAGTAGCTGTATTGCGCCAAAAGAATGCAAGCATTTCTACTGTAAAATAAATATAAATAACTACTTTATTAAACATGTATAGGTTTAATGTTATTAGAGTAGTAACTATGTCCAGAGAAAAAGAGGCTCCTCATTTCCCCCATGAGGACGTTTACAGGTTGTTTACCCGCCAGTCAATCATATCGACCGCCCAGGGTGGCATTTACCTGTTTTTAATGAAGCCATCAGTGAGGGGAGGGGGGAGGGGGGGTTGGGGTCCCAATCACTTCCCTATTGAGAAAGCATTGAATATACATCAGGCTGATGGGAGATCAATACGTTATCCGAGGTCTAGCGCTTGGGCTTCAGCCGGCTGAGGTTTATAGGACAGCCGCATCAATTAAAGGGGCGTAAAGAGGTGTGTGTGTGTGTGTGTGTATTTGTGTGTAAGCATGACCTCATACACACAGAAATAAGGGTTTTAATGGATGGGAAAGTTCTCTTTCCCTTTTAAAGGGATGATACTTGGTGGAGGCTGCGTTCTAGGATGGTCTAGTGGTTAGGATGGGGGGTTTGACTCCCATCCCAAGGTTGTGGGGTTGAACTGTATATATGATGCCTGTAGGCATCATATATACAGTTCAACCCCACAACCTTAACCACTAGACCATCTTGAGCAGGATGCCTAGTGGCTAACCGCTCGTTAAACAGTGACGTGTATCTGAACCTTAAACTGTATGTTGCTTTAGTTATGGTCTCTGCTATTCTACTAAATAATAACCACGCACAGGATTTTGAACAAGACCCACACACTCTCTTGCGCGCACACACACACTCGCTCGCTCAATCACGCACACATTTTAATAATTTGAAATCGTAAAACATCCCCACATTCGTGCAATTATGATTAATTAATGCTCACAATATGGCATGCAACCACACTAACGCACAGATGTACACACTCACAAAACGCGGCGCGTTAATAAAAGGAGACGGCTCACGGTGTAATAACCTCGGTTGCGATACTTTGATTACAGATTTTTACGTCTGCATTGATTTCTGTCAAGCCAGAAGGCTTAATGTGTTGGTTTACGGGGAGTTTGATAACCAAAAATCCCACACTGGTGTTGTTTATCCCTTGTTTTGAGTTTCTTCGTTTGAGGGTTTTGATAAAAAAAACTAACCTGGTAGATGAAGTCAGTACAGCAAGGGTTAAGGGTTCAAACCCGTGAAGGGGCGTGCTATAAAATTCTGCACTGATTTCATAGCAGGGGTAAAGCATTGATAAAAGCATCAATCAAATATTAAGATAGTTCGTTTTGCAGTTTGATTTGTTGGTGTTTTAGTTTGTCAAGGGTTAGTATTTCGTCTCCTCTCAGAGTATCAAAGGTCAACACTCAATCACTTTTCAGCCATCTATTCGCCCTCTATATGACCTTAACCTAAACCTAACGCATGTCTCTCAATCCTACGACACCCATAGAAAAGTTCTGCCTTTTTACCTAACGGACAGGCCTTGAGCTGTGCTGCACCTGCACACTGGAACATCTCCTCACATCCGTTAGAGAGGGCAAGTCCTTTTATCCTTGCATGTCAATCCTCAAAACTAAAAAAGAAAAGAAAAAGAGGGTAAGAGGGTATTTTTTGTTGTGAAGCGCATTGGGTCCTAGAAATATACAAGTGACAACTGATTTATTATTATTATCATTAACGGTAGAAGCTGTTCTTTTAATGATGATGCTGATCTAGTAAATATGATAAAGCGGGTTTGAAACAGATCCAAAGACCCAATATAACACAAGAACGCACAAGACAGAATCCAAACCCAGACGTTCATCTCTTCTTTTGTCTGTCTGCCGTGGACCAGTGAGGTCTTAATCCTTTGTCCTCACTTCTCTCTCTCGCACTCTCTCTTGCTCGCCCTCTCTCTCTCTCTCTCGTGCCCCAGGCTATTAAAGCCAAGCCCGGGAAACGGTCATTAATTTTTACAGCCGCCTGTACATTTAGGGTGTGTGTCTGTGGTGTGGGGGGGGGGGGGGGGGGGGGTGGCGGCGGTCTGCACACGTACAGCCCCCCCGTCACCTACACAAAATCAATGCTCCCCACTGTAGATGCAACTTTAGTGTGTGTGTGTGTGTGGATGCTTACCTTCATAAAAGATCCATTCAGTTTGTGACCAAATAACGTTGGGTGGTGGGGGGCAGAGAGAATGAGGAGGTGTGTGTGTGTGTGCGGGGGGGCTTTCGACCACAAAACAAATGAGCTAGCATAAAGCATCATAATTCCGGTTGATTTCCTTGGAGCGTCGTAACGGAGTCGCGGCGGTTATAGAGGAGCCATGAAGGGAAGGAGAGGGTCATCACACGGGCTCAGAGTGAGCCTCCGCCACTCTCTCTGTCTCCGGGGCTCGTTTAAATAAAGCTCACTACTTTGAATTCTTTTTATTCTATTAATGAATTTAAAAATCCAACGGAAGAACTTTCAGCGTCGCAGTTTTTCGTGTGTTTTTTTTTTTCAGCAGAATGAAAGTCGGGTTGAAGTGAGATTTCCGGTGTTTGTGTATATTATACTTGTCTATATTTTATTTATTTTCTCCCGCCAGCCGTCTCAAAGGAGCGGTTTTTATGGTTTTAATTGCTGGGAATGTTTGTGTTTCCCGTTAAGGGGTTAAAGAGCGAGTGGATGCTGTGTCTGTTGATGGTCTGGTGGTGAGAGTGGTTGGTTGGGTTTAAACTGTATCTATGAAGCCTGGAGGCAGCCCTGAGCAACATAGCCTAGCCTCTACCTGCTCATTAAATAGTGACTTGTATCTGAACGTTTCACTGCGAGTTGCTTTAGTCGACGTGTCTGCTAAATTACTCATTCAGGGTGGGTGGTAAATCCCTCCTCAGTACACTGAAATGGTGATTGTAGAAAAAGCTTTATGAAAAACATGATTCATATTTAGTAATTCTGTTTCTAAAAAAAATCTAACATTTAACCCCCCCCCCCAACACCTCTTGCTTTACCTCTCCCTAAAAAAAAAAAGAACTGTATTCTTTTTACATGCCTCATCAAAGTTTAGCACCAAAATGAGACCAATATTTCTGTTCTTGAGAAGATTTTTGGAGTATATTCAATAATTCATATTGTACATAACTACCTCTAATCTCCAGGGTACCGTAACGCTACGAAGTCGGGAATCTACAAGACTCTTACTGAATCTGGTTTGATGTGCGGCGCATCAATATTTAATTACAATATGTGTTCTCCCTAAAAGTATGTTTGGGAAAAATCAAAGTTAAAAAATAGGATTTGAAGTCCTTGATTGGAAACGATTGCTGCCAACTGTGGAGACACAGAATGGGCGGGGCAGTGTTGGATTAACAGGCTTTTTTCAATTTGTTAGCTCATTAAGACATCAAACACATCAAAGGGCCGCACGATCAAAACCCTACTGGGTTCGATCCCCGATATCGGCAGCCTGACCTGTTGGCGTCCCTGGGCCCCCTTAACCCTACTTGCCCCTTAATTACTCAAAATTTAAAGGGCCCCTATTTTCCCAGAAGGAGTGAGTCCTAGCCATTACAAGCCATTTAATTGTTCCTGCCTAGTGACCTAGATGAATGCTGGATAGATCAGTCTACCAGCCTACACGGTGTACTGTAGCAACTCATAGGCTTATCCATCACTAAAGTAGAGGCCTTTTTTAAAGTTTGCATCAGCGATGTTGGGTGATGTCACTTCTGATGTGTTTCGTGCATCCAGTAAAAACGATCATGAACGCAGCGCAAAACCCCACAACACCCACTTCTTGTCGGTGATTGGATGGAATACTATTTATTTTGGTTTTGAGTGGTCGGTAGTACCATTTGTTTTTGTATACGATCTCGGAGCACAGGCTGCCTACAGAGACGCGTTTTTTGGACAGCCTGCTTATTGGGCGGGCAGCTAGCAGATCGTGAGGAAAGATCAGAAGAATGTGATCATTTATGTTTCGGCCTAGAATCGCAGATACAACCTTTTAATCTCGCACAGTTAGTTAACTACTAACTCTCCAAGCATTAGATGACATCCATTTTTATTTTGAGAAGACAAACAAGGTATTGTGCCTCAGGGTACTCTCTCTCTCCAACGCCTTCTTCGTGTGACTTTTAAGGGGCATTAAGTCTCTCAATTGTGTGACTTGAAAATCTCAGCAGTTTTGCGTTAAAAGCTCCCAAAAACCTCAAACCTGACCTTCCGTCCTCCTTGCCTCCAACAGTACTCCTTCGGCGCCGACCCCAACGCCGCCCTCCTGGCCCCGCTGGAGGCAGCGCTGTTGAAGACCACCAACACCTACTGTGGTAAATCCCACGCCCTGCTCACCAAGACGCTCGCCCAGAACCTCGACCGCGTCAACAAGAACATCCCCCCCCCGCTGGGCACGACATGAACCCGCGGTGCCGGCTGACGAAGCGTCTGTCGCGGACGGCTTCAGTTTGGTCGCTAAGCTAAGCTAGCAGACGGTCACGTTCGGTCGCTCGTACCTGGGGGAAGCTATCGAAGCTACTGAAGCTAGCGTACTGAAACCAAGCAAGGACAAAGCCGAACCTTGTCGTCCTACGACGTGTGAAGGGAATCAAAGACGTGAGACCGTCCTCTCTCTCCGTCTCCAGCCTCAGGGTTCGCAGCTGGAAGATCTCGGGGTCACTGAAGGACTAAGAAACTGTGACTTCGTATGTTTTACGAAAGTGGGGATGGCCAGCAGATTGTTAATCCTTTTGGATAGTTGAGTGGTACTTGAAGCTTGCTCACAAGTGGGCGGAGTCCTTTCCCGCCCAATCGCCTTTAAATTAATGTTCTCTCGGAGTTGAGAGTTTAGTATTGCTGTGCAGCGTCCATTTTCGATCTTCGGACGTGTAGGTGCGCTGGAATAAGGTGTGTGTGTGTGTGTGTGTGTGTGTGTGTGTGTGTGTGTGTGTGTGTGTGTGTGTGTGTGTGTGTGTGTGTGTGTGTGTGTGTGTGTGTGTGTGTGTGTGTGTGTGTGTGTGTGTGTGTGTGTGTGTATATATTTGAGACCATTTGTCCAGTTCCTACTGAATGTACATAAATAACTACTAACTCTCCGAGACTTAGATGACTTCCTGGCAAAGGAAAATGGCCGCCGCTGTTTAGTGGACTCCCAATATGGTGTCTGGTTCGTATTTGCTTTTTTGTTTAATTTTAAGAAGGCTAGCAAGGTCTTGTGTCTCAGGGTACGCTCTCTCTCTCTCTCTCTCTCCATTGCCTCAAAATGCTTCACATTATTAAAAGTCAGTTCAGGTTTTAATTATGTGCGTCACCTAATGAAATATAATCTCTCTGAGTTTAATATAAAAAAGGACTGGGAGAAAGTGTCTTGATATTTGAATAGGGATTTTTCTATTTTTTTTTTCAGTTGTAGATTTCTTTAAACATTTGTATTTTATAAGATTGGGTAAAATTGGAATTTTGTAAAAGTGGGCATTGTTTTGATTCTTTTGATCTCATTTATAAAACTTGTTTCTACATTGGAAAAAGACGGTAAGATGTCTGACATATTGTGATATCAAATCAGTTTACTATACTATTGTATTGGTAAGGACAGTACTATAAAGATCTTAATCATATTGCACATATTTTTGTTCAGGACAGGCATTTAAAAGACTATTCACACAATTGTTATTTTTTAGTGTACTTCAGTTTCATTCATATTTTTATCAGCTAAATAAATGCAATTTGCCTTTATATGTAACATGTGAACCATGCACATGGCTGTAAATGAAAGACCTTTTTAATTATTGTTTATAAGCTGATTCCAAAGATATTTCACTGTTTATGATGACCTAGTAGAAATAGGTGGCTTTCTTTGTCATTTGTACTATGTTCTGGTTTTTGTTTTCACAATAAAAGCTACTTTGATTTCTGTGAAATTAAATAATGTATTGTGTATTATATGTCGACACTAGAGGGCAGCATTCATTTGTATACAGAGGTAAAAAAAAAAAAAAAAACAGCCATAGACCTATGGAAATATAACTAAAATCACTAGCGTTATTACAACCGTTTGAGTTCGTCAGGATTTACAAGTTTAATACATTTTACAATAATTAAATCCTAGGTACTTTTATGCCGTATAACTCCAAGCGTGGCTCCGCAATGTTCTCACTGTTCTCACAAGATTGATCTTCCAAACGCTGGAGCGTCTTCGGACGGATCAATGCGATGGCCGATAATCCATGAGAGGGGGGACCACCTGGGGTAATACACCATATCTGTCAATGCGTCGGGCCTCTCATAAAATGTAAGTGATGGCGCAATAACGCAGACCGATAGGTCCCTGCTGTCTGCAAGGGTGGGGGACTGGCTTTACGCCTCTTCTCGTTAGGTAAGAAAAAAGTGCGTGTGTGTGTGTGTGTGTGATACTACTGTACCGACGGGGCAATTATTCAGCGTGGGACAAATAAGCCACATTCATCACTTTATATTCATATGAAAGCTTATCAATTACCCCCGTATGGACCTGTGTGTTTAAATCCCGCGTTTACAGCTCGGTTCCCCGGGGCCCAGAATAAGGCAGGGAAGGAAGGCGCACGAGTGGGTACGGGAATGAACGGAGCACCACGTTGGAAAATCCAATACTTATGCCCGGCATCCTCCCAAGGTTTCATCCTCTTTTCGAAACTACAAGGTTTATGTGCCAATAAATAACCCTCGATTGTTTTATTTCTCCAGTGTTGGAGAGGAGACAAGTAGCCCAGGATTGTTAGGAATAAATACATACATATGTTACCTACGGCAGCCCAGAGAGGGTCGCCGCACACGCGATGCGTGGCGAGGTCAAACACGAGGACAACCTTGAAGTAGCCTTTTGACGCTGGGGAGAGTGAGGAGAGAAAGAATGACAGACTGATGATCAGAGCAAGGAAAAATAGAGAATAAAAGGCCGGGGCAGAGTGAGGGAGGGAGGGGGGGAGGAAGAGGAAAAGTGGATTTTTTTATTGTATTCTGTGTACGTTATTGTTCACCTGATTTGATATTGCCTCGTGGTGGAATACAAGGTTACGCAGAGCCCTAGCCCCCAGGGTGAAATCTCTCTCTCGCTCTTTCTCTCTCTCTGTCTGTCTGTCTCTCTGTCTGTCTGTCCTTCTCTCTCTGTCTCTTTATCCCTATCTCTGTTGCTCTCTCTCTGTCTCTCTCTCTATTTCTGTCTCTCACACTCTGTCTTGCTCTCGCTCTCCCCCTCCCTCTCTGTCCCTCTATTTCTCCCTCTCTCTCTCTCTCTCTCTCTCTCTCTCTCTCTCTCTCTCTCTCTCTCTCTCTCTCTCTCTCCCTGTCTGTCTGAGAAGGGTGATGAGTGGCGGTTCGATGAAAGACGAACAGAGAGAGGAGAGGAGACGCTGTCATAAGTCCATTCTTACATGAGCGCTCGCTCGGCCAAGTGTTACCCCGTCCCTTTTAGAACGCCGAAAAAAGCGGTCATCTGATTGGACACGCTTCGTGAGGTCGTCGTCAAAGTCAGAGTGGGAATTGTTTGGAAGGTCCGGTAAGGTCAACGCTAGGTTGAGCTTCGACGCTCAAATCCATATGAAGACATTGGCAACACAGCTGCTGAAAGCTCATCTTAAGAAACAAGGTTCCCTGCTTGATGTATGGACTGAATTCATATGGCGCTTTTATCCGAAGAGCTTTACAATATTGCCAAACATTCACCCATTCATGCGCACATTCGCTCACTGACGGCGGTGTCAACCACGCAGGGCGAGAGCCAGCTCGTCAGGAGCAGTCTGGGTGAGGTGTTTTGCTCAGGGACACCACGGCACTCTGCTAGGAGGAGCCGGGGATCGAACTGGCAACCTTCCGGTTACCAGTTAACCCGCTCTACCTCCTGGGTTACGGCCGCCCGGTTATTGTATATCGATGGACTATACAATTCTAGATATATAGAATTACTTGACGAGCACAGCTCAACATGCTATGTACAGTTGAACGTTCACTAGCAGTAATGCATGCAGACATAAGTAATACCTGAAGGCCTACTCGCTGCGTCGCTCCACATTTCAGACTCGTATGTATTTCCAGCTTCTACAACATTCAATATATTGCACACAAATATGGACATGTGACATATACAACTCCCTGATATCCTGGCGAGGACGGCAATTTGCATGTGGAGATAGGCTCCACAAATCACTGCTGAGTGTGTATGTGGGTTGTGTGTTCTTATTTACATGTGTGTGTGTGTGTCTGTGTGTGTGTGTGTTGGGGGGGGGGGGTCACAAGTGCTGGTTTTTGACAGCCGGCAAAGAGAGTATTGCTTCCTAGCTGGCAAAGGAGTGACAGATCCATTCCTGTAATCAACTGCCTCAATCAAGACAGAGAGTGAGAGGGAGACAGAGAAATTGGTTCATCACTGGATCGCCTTATTTATTTCATGTTCGCTTGCATGTTTGTGTGTGTGTGTGTGTGTGTGTGTGTGTGTCTGTGTGTGTGTGTGTGAGTGTACATGCTGTGGATGTGTTACAGGGTGTGTACGCGTACGCCCATAGTGTATATGTGTGTCTTTTAGTGTGTGTGCACGTGTTTGTGTGCGAGTGCTATAGTGTGTGTGCCATAGTGTGTGGATGACTGCTCCCTATAGTGCGTGCCTGCTACATGTGTGTGTGTGTGTGTGTGTGTGTGTGTGCATGCATACCTGTGCCCTATAGTGTGTGTGCGTGTGTGTGTGTACGTATGTTTGTGTGCATGCATGCATTTGTGTGTGTGTGTGTGTGTGTGAGTGTGTGTGTGTGTGTGTGCGTGTGCGTGTGTGTGTGCCTGTGCGTGCGTGTGTGTGTGTGTGTGTGCGTGTGATTCAGGGCTGTGGCACAGGGCCGAACTACGGCCCCCCTGACATGTCATGGCTCTCGGGGGACGAGGCACTCTGCTATCTTCTGCCATTAAAAAGCTCTTTCTCTGTCCAACTGCTCGCTCCCTCTCTACCCTCCATTCTACACTTATCATTTTATCTGTCTCCTGCCACTTCCTATCTGTCTTTCATTTTTCCTTCTTTGCTTCCGTCATCTATCCATCCTTTTCCTTCCATCCTCTGACCTTTATTCCTTTGTTTTTTCTCGTCCTCCTTTTTAGCGGCAAACCCCATGGTCCCACATAAAAATTAATAAAAACGATCTTTGAATTCCCCTATAGTTTGTCCTAGTTCCTTCACACACACACACACACGCTCCTACACACACACACACACATACACACAAACCGATCGCACGCTCACACCCAGACAGACACACACTTGGGATATAAATCAAATACAGGGTTTGTCCAGGATGAAAGATATCCAAACCTTTTCAAAGTTCTTCTGCTCTCCCTTGTGCATTTTAAGCTTGCGTGTGTTTGTTGTTAGCAGGGCTAACCTTGAGTTACAAGACTTCTTTTGAGTTCCCCAATGTGCCAACAAAACTAAAAAGACCATTGAGCTACATCATCGAAGGACCCTGACAGGGTATGGCTGTTGATGAAATACTTTTGAGTTGTTGGACTTGGCTTTGTTGTGGACTTTTTAAAGAACACCTTTTTCGAAGGATTGTTTGTCACGCAACGTTCAACATAACAAGCTGGGAAGTATTCAGGTGCAACCGCCTGTACGACCACATCACACCACATCTCAAACCGATATATCTTTTCTGAAATGAAAAGACGAGGCGAGAACAAGATTATGTGTGTCCGCTGTTAAAACTACTCTTCAGTTATTTTTGTTGTTGTCACCGGCTACGGGTTTCAGTTTGTCTCCCTGCGATCGCATCGACCAGACATCACCCATTTAAGTCCTACATTTCATTCATTGAACATGTGCTGTGCGACAAAGTTTACAGAGTAACAACAAAAATTTGAAAAGAAAGAGTGAGTATTGTACTTTATTTGCTAATGCCCTCGTTTGAAATGTCTCCGCAGCATCTACATCTAAAGAGATGCAGATACACGCTTCAACAAATTGTGTTGAGAAACCGTTGACTTATTCACCGTGGATTCAAATGCGTCAGCAGCGACAAAACCCACAGCGAACGCACATTCACAAGGTCAGCGCTGGAGACACCTTGTCCATACCGCACATTCATCCACACAGACCCGCGCCAAAGCGCTCGTCCGCATGCAAATAGAGAGCGTACAGAGATACAGTGTGTGTGTGTGTGTGTGTGTGTGTGTGTGTGTGTGTGTGTGTGTGTGTGTGTGTGTGTGTGTGTGTGTGTGTGTGTGTGTGTGTGTGTGTGTGTGTGTGTGTGTGTGCGTGCGTGTGCGAGTGTTTGTGTGTGTGTGGGGGTTTGTGTTCTGCATAAAGACCCTATGTATTCATCTTAAATCAGGGGCCCTCCACAAGAGTCGGTGACATCACCAAATCGCCGTGCCCCCCCGTCCCCCGTCCCCCTTGATGCCTTTCAAGCCCCCCCCCCCCCCCGCCCCGGTTCTGCTGCCCTCCCTCGCCTCCTCTTGACCCCCCCCCCCCCCCCCCCCCCCGCGAGGCCTGCTCTTTGGAGCAACAATACATTTCCCATTACCTTACGCCCCCACCCCCACCCACACACTCTCCAGCAATTCATCCAGCCGTCACACCCCCACAATATTTACCCCCAAAGTGATCTTACTGTGTGTGTGTGTGTGTGTGTGTGTGTGTGTAAGTGTGTGTGTGTAAAAGAGTGTGCCTGTTATACTGGGTCTGGTAATCTCTCCAAATGTGTGTGTGTGTGTGTGTTTGTGTGTGTGTGTGTGTGTGTGTGTGTGTGTGTGTGTGCGTATGTGTACACCATAGACTGTGTAGATGTGTGTCTCCGTTGGTTTGTATGTGAGCATCCCTATGCGAGTATGTGTGTGTGTGTGTGGCAGTGTCTAAATTCTAGATTAAGTGGCTGCCAAAAGCACCACATCTTATCTCTCTATTTCTCTCTCTTCGCTTTCTTTTTTTACGATTCAACTCTAATCTCTCTCTCTCTCTCTCTCTCTCTCTCTCTCTCTCTCTCTCTCTCTCTCTCTCTCTCTCTCTCTCTCGCTCCCCTGGGAGCTTTTCAATTAGGTAATTACAGTGGCAGTGAATGGATGCTGCCTGGACGCTGGCTCGCTCTTATTGTGGAAGCACCTGTACCCCATAGACAGCAATTACCTGCCAGGCAGACCGGGGGGACGTCGATGAGCCATTGTCTGTGTGTGTGTGTGTGTGTGTGTGTGTGTCTTTGTATGTGTTTGTGTATGTATGCCCGTGTGTCAGGAAAAGTGTAGATGTGCTCCAAGTGTCGAATGTGCCCATATGCGTGTGTGTGTGTGTGCGTGTGTGTGTGTGTGTGTGTGTGTGTGTGTGTGTGTGTGTGTGTGTGTGTGTGTGTGTGTGTGTGTGTGTGTGTGTGTGTGTGTGTGTGTGTGTGTGTGTGTGTGTGCCGGAAAAATATGTGTGTAGGTGAACAAGTCTGCATGTGTGCGTCGGGAACAGTATGTGTGTATATGAATGTGTTTTGGGACAAAGTGTGTGTGTGTGTGTGTGTCAATAAATGAGTGCGTACACATGTGCATGTGTCTTCATGTATGACACAGACAGCTTATACGTGCATCTCAGCCTCTCTGCAGGCTTACCTGCCCCATCCGCACTTCCATCTGTTTTATCTGTGCGTAGCACGGTGCTCGTTCAAGCTGCTAGTGGCAGCCATATGTTCTCTAAAGAGTCTATTGTGTGTGCAATGTGTGTGAGAGTGTGTGTGTGTGTGTGTCTTTCTGTCTGTGTTGTGTGTGTGTATCTGTGTGTGCGGTGTATGTGTGCTTGGGTATGTATGTGTGAGTTTGTGTCTGTCTCTATGTGTAGATTGTGCTTGTGTGTCTGTGTGTCTGCATTTGTGTGTGTATTCTGTTTATGTGTCGTGTGTGTGCTTGCGCGGTGTGTCAAAGGAAGTGACACAGAGCTCAGAGTAGGGTGCATTCAGAACAACTGGCGTTCAATTTATAGATACACGCTGTGAGAAGAAAGAGCCGGATCTCTCACCCTCTCCTAGAGCATATGTCATGTTTGTTTACTACGGTAGAACACAGCTGCAATGCAGAGATCACCATGTAATACACGCAACGTTCGCATCGTTGGTAAGAATTATCGCACCGCGAACCACGTAATGCATCTGAGCTTATTTACACGGTGATAGAATATATAAAAAACGGAACCCAACGGATAAACTACACACTCCCGACGGAAGGGTGGGTGTTTGTAACAGATGTTCACACTTGAAATTTTTCCTTTTTGTTGCCTTTTCAAAGAACAGCATTTTAATTCTGGCAGAGGGTGATTTCTGACTGTTCGGGGAGGGTGCTTTGCTTTATATGAGGGATTTCTGTTAAGAAAAGAGCAACACTGAGAGCAGAATTGACAGTGATCTGTGGTGATATTGAAGAAACCTCTGCGATGTTTCCTCTCGGTGAGCAACAGAAGGCTGTCGTCCCTCGTGGGACGTTAATGATTGTATTGGAATTGACAGAAGATTCTCCTACACTTTTCAGACTAGGCCCTT